>NC_053027.1:186700915-186881083 GCF_003073215.2 Triticum urartu | reverse complement strand
AAACCTGCCCCAAATGGGACAAAAAAATTACCACGGCATGCTGATGCCGCTCACAGATATCATGCCAAGTTTCATGAATTTCAGATGAGTTTTGGATTTACTAGAATTTAAAAACCAGGTATCTCAATGTTTTACCTGCAATCCACAGTGCCCTGGTTTTTGAAATTCATTCCCATTTCTTGCGTGGGACCTAATTAAGCATGCACCCAAGGACACATATTTGATTTTTCAACCAATTTATATGCACTGGAGCATGTGCATGTATTTCAAATTTGAATTATGCACATAAAATGCCTAGAAAACCTAGTTAATGTTTAAAAATGTCCAAACGAACCCCGAAAAATTCCAAAAGTTTACACAACACTCCTGTTGTTCTATGTTGACACTAGAAATTTGTTAAAGCAATAAGAGGCAATGGATATCATTTCATCCCCAAAGGTGGCACGTTCCCTACTGAAACCACCACGCTTGTTGTGAGAAGCTCTGGTTTGTGAGAAGCTTATAGCCAAACCCGCCCAAATGGGAAAAAATTACCATGGGATGTTGATGCCGCTCCATGATACCATGCCAAGTTTCATGAATTTCAAAAGAGTTTTGGACGTACTTGAATATAAAACCAGGTATCTCAAAGTTTTGCCGGCAATCAACAGTGCCCTGGTATTTGAAATTCATTCTCATTTCTTGGATGGGGCCTAAGCATGCATCTAAGGACACATATTTGATTTTTCAACCAATTTATATGCACTGGAGCATGTGCGTGTATTTCAAATTTGAATTATGCACATAAAATGGCTAGAAAACCCAGTTAATGTATAAAAATGTCCAATCGAGCCCCGAAAAATTCCAAAACTTAACACAACACTCCTGTTGTTCTATGTTGAACACTACAAATTTTTTGAATGCAATAAGAGGCAACGAATACCGTTTCGTTCCGAAAGGTGGCCCGTTCCCTACCGAAACCAACAGGCTTCGTGTGAGAAGCTCTGGTTTGTGAGAAGCTTATACCCAAACCTTCCCCAAATGGGAAAAAAATATTACGGCATGTTGATGCTGCTCCATGATACCATGCCAAGTTTCATGAATTTCAGACGAGTTTTGGATTTACTAGAATTTAAAAATGAGGTATCTCAATGTTTTTCCTGCAATCAACAGTGCCCTGGTGTTTGAAATTCATTCCCGTTTCTTGCGTGGGACCTAACACCCAAGGACACATATTTGTTTTTTCAACCAATTTATATGCACTGGAGCATGTGCATGTATTTCAAATTTGAATTATGCACATAAAATGCCTAGAAAACCCAATTAATGCATAAAAATGTCTAAACGAGCCCCGAAAAATGCCAAAACTTTACACAGCACTCTTGTTGTTCTATGTTGACACTAGAAATTTTTTAAAAGCAATAAGAGGCAATGGATATTGTTTCGTCCCCAAAGGTGGCACATTCCCTACCAAAACCACCAGGCTTGTTGTGAGAAGCTCTGGTTTGTGAGAAGCTTATACCCAAATTTGCCCCAAATGGGACAAAAATTTTACCACGGCATGCTAATGCCGCTCACACATACCATGCCAAGTTTCATGAATTTCAGATGAGTTTTGGATTTACTAGAATTTAAAAACCAGGTATCTCAATGTTTTGCCGGCAATCAACATTGCCCTCGTGTTTGAAATTCATTCCCATTTCTTGGATGAGACCTAAGCATGCACCCAAGGATGCATATTTGATTTTTCAACTAATTTATATGCATTGGAGCATGTGCATGTATTTCAAATTTGAATTATGCACATAAAATGCCTAGAAACCCAGTTAATGTATAAAATGTCCAAACGAACCCTGAAAATTTTCAAAACTTAACACAGCACTCATGTTGTTCTATGTTGACACTAGAAATTTTTTGAAAGCAATAAGTGGCAACGGATATTGTTTCGTCGCGAAAGGTCGCACGTTCCCTACCGAAACCACCAGGCTTGTTGTGAGAAGCTCTGGTTTGTGAGAAGCTTATACCCAAACCTGCCCAAATGGGAAAAAATTACCACGGCATGTTGATGCCGCTCCATGATACCATGCCAAGTTTCATGAATTTCAAATGAGTTTTTGATTTACTAGAATTTAAAACAAGGTATCTCAACATTTTGCCGGCAATCAACAGTTCCCTGGTGTTTGAAATTCATTCCCATTTCTTGGATGGGACCTAAGCATGCACCCAAGGACACATATTTGCTTTTTCAACTAATTTATATGCACTGGAGCATGTGCATGTATGTCAAATTTGAATTATGCACATAAAATGCCTAGAAAACCTAGTTAATGTATAAAAATGTCCAAACGAGCCCCGAAAAATTCCAAAACTTAACACGACACTCATGTTGTTCTATGTTGACACTAGAAATTTTTTGAAAGCAATAAGAGGCAACGGATATTGTTTCGTCCCCAAAGGTGACATGTTCCCTACCGAAACCACAAGGCTTGTTGTGAGAAGCTCTTGTTTGTGAGAAGCTTATACCCAAACCTGCCGCAAATTGGACAAAATTTTTACCACGGCATGTTGATGCTGCTCCATGATAACATGCCAATTTTCATGAATTTCAGACGAGTTTTGGATTTACTTGAATTTAAAACCAGGTATCTCAATGTTTTGCCGGCAATCAGCAGTGCCGTGGTGTTTGAAATTCATTCCCATTTCATGGATGGGACTGATACATCTCCAACGTATCTATAATTTTTGATTGTTCCATGCTATTATATTATCTGTTTTGGATGTTTATGGGCTTTATTATACACTTTTATATTATTTTGGGGACTAATCTATTAACCGGAGGCCCAGCCCAAATTGTTATTTTCTTGCCTATTTCAGTGTTTTGAAGAAAAGGAATATCAAACGGAGTCCAAACGGAATGAAACCTTCGGGAGAGTTACTTTTGGGATGGAAGCAATCCAGGAGACTTGGAGTAGATGTCAGGGAAGCTTCAAGGTGGCCACGAGGGAGGGAGGCGTGCCTCCCACCCTCGTGGGCCCCTCTTGGCTCCCCCGACCGACTTCTTTCGCCTATATATGTCCATATACCCTAAAAACATTGAGGAGCACAATAGATGGGGAGTTCTGCCGCCAGAAGCCTCCGTAGCCACCGAAAACCAATCTAGACCCGTTCCGGCACCCTGCCGGAGGGGGGAATTCCTCTTCGGTGGCCATCTTCATCATCCCGGCGCTCTCCGTGACGAGGAGGGAGTAGTTCACCCTCGGGATTGAGGGTATGTACCAGTAGCTATGTGTTTGATCTCTCTCTCTCTCTCTCGTGTTCTTGATTTGGCACGATCTTGATGTATCACGAGCTTTTCTATTATAGTTGGATCTTATGATGATTCTCCCCCTCTACTCTCTTGTAATCGATTGAGTTTTCCCTTTGAAGTTATCTTATCGGATTAAGTCTTTAAGGATTTGAGAACACTTGATGTATGTCTTGCATGTGCTTATCTGTGGTGACATTGGGATATCACGTGATCCACTTGATGTATGTTTTGGTGATCAACTTGCGAGTTCTGTGACCTCGTGAACTTATGCATAGGGGTTGGCACATGTTTTCGTCTTCACTCTCTGATATGTCTCCAACGTATCTACAATTTTTGATTGCTCCATGCTATGTTATCTACTGTTTTGGGCAATATTGGGCTTTATTATCCACTTTTATATTATTTTTGGGACTAACCTATTAACCGGAGGCCTAGTCCAGAATTGCCGTTTTTTTGCCTATTTCAGTGTTTCGAAGAAAAGGAATATCAAACGGAGTCGAAACGGAACGAAATCAACTGGAGAAGTTATTTTTGGAAGGAAAGCTACCGGAAAAGATTGGAGTGCACGTCAGGAAAGAAGGGAGGTGCTCACGAGGGTGGGGGCGTGCCCCCCTGCCTCGTGGCCCCCCCTTCGGTCCCCTGACGTATCTCTTTCACCCATATATACCTACGTATCCTAAAACTTCCAGAAGAGACATTAGATCGGGAGTTCCGCCGCTAGAAGCCTCCGTAGCCACCAAAAACCAATCTAGACCCGTTCCGGCACCATGCCAGAGGGGGCAATCCCTCTCCGGTGGCCATCTTCATCACCCGGTGCTCTCCATGACGAGGAGGGAGTAGTTCTCCCTCGGGGCTGAGGGTATGTACCAGTAGCTATGTGTTTGATCTCTCTCTCTCTCTCTCGTGTTCTTGAGATGATACGATCTTGATGTATCGCGAGCTTTGCTATTATATTTGGATCCTATGATGTTTCTTCCCCCCTCTTCTCTCTTGTAATGAATCGAGTTTCCCCTTTGAAGTAATCTTATCGGATTGAGTCTTTAAAGATTTGAGAACACTTGATGTATGTCTTGCCGTGCGTATCTGTGGTGACAATGGGATACCACGTGATTCACTTGATGTATGTTTTGGTGATCAACTTGCGGGTTCCGCCCATGAACCTATGCATAGGGGTTGGCACACGTTTTCGTCGTGATTCTCCGGTAGAACTTTGGGGCACTCTTTGAGGTCCTTTGTGTTGGTTGAATAGATGAATCTGAGATTGTGTGATGCATATTGTATAATCATACCCACGAATACTTGAGGTGACATTGGAGTATCTAGGTGACATTAGGGTTTTGGTTGATTTGTGTCTTAAGGTGTTATTCTAGTACGGACTCTAGGGCTGTTTGTGACACTTATAGCAATAGCCCAACGGATTGATTGAAAAGAATAACTTTGAGGTGGTTTCATACCCTACCATAATCTCTTCGTTCGTTCTCCGCTATTAGTGACTTTGGAGTGACTCTTTGTTGCATGTTGAGGGATATTTATGTGATCCAATTATGCTATTATTGTTGAGAGGACTTGCACTAGTGAAAGTATGAACCCTAGGCCTTGTTTCCTAGCATTGCAACACCGTTTACGCTCACTTTTATCATTAGTTACGTTGCTGTTTTTATATTTTCAGATTACAAAAACTATTATCTACCATCCATATACCACTTGTATCACCATCTCTTCACCGAACTAGTGCACCTATACAATTTACCATTGTATTGGGTGTGTTGGGGACACAAGAGACTCTTTGTTATTTGGTTGCAGGGTTTCTTGAGAGAGACCATCTTCATCCTAGGCCTCCTACGGATTGATAAACCTTAGGTCATCCACTTGAGGGAAATTTGCTACTGTCCTACAAACCTCTGCACTTGGAGGCCCAACAACGTCTACAAGAAGAAGGTTGTGTAGTAGACATCAAGCTCTTTTCTGGCGCCGTTGCCGGGGAGGTTAGCACTTGAAGGTATATCTTTAGATCTTGCAATCGAGTCTTTTAGTTTCTTGTTTTATCACTAGTTTAGTCTATAAAAGAAAACTATAAAAAATGGAATTGAGTTTGTCTCATACACTTCATCTTTTTAATATCTTTCATGAGTATGATGGAAAGGAAATTGTGCCAAAGTGTCAGAAGAAGAATGCATTAAAATGTTTGGCACTAAATCTTTGAATGATGAGCATGATTGCAATGTTGTTAGTATGAATTCTTTGAATATCCATGATACTAATGATGATTGCACTAATTATGATGAAAATGTCTCCTATAAACATGTCAATTTTTGTGGAGTGCATTGGGTTTGTAAGTACACACCAAATAGGGAAGATAGATATTGCAAGAGGCATAAGTACTTAGAAACCAAATTGTTGAAAGAAGAGCTAGATGAATGTGCTGAAAATTTAATTTTTCTTATCCCTACTTGTGAACTTTGCAATGAACGTGATCATTTTAGTACCCAATGCAAATTGGTTCATGATCGTATCGTGTCCAAAAATTGTGATGACTTGATTTCCCTTGCACATCATAATGAACTTAGTTTGCTCTTGGGTTATGAAGAAATTAAACGTATAACTAAGGATATTCCAAAATTTTCCCTTGATAAAGTTCTTCATTTTGATCTAGAGAAAATTTATATGTATTGTGCGGTGAATTGCATTGAAAATCCATATATTGCCAACTACATAAAGAAAAGAAAACAAATAGAAGATGAAGAGAATACTAATGAAAGGGAAGAGACTTCCCAATATCCTCCTATTATTTCTTATGATGAATCAGGTAACGAGGAGGAGCCTCCTATTCAACCAATCTCATTGATAAGGAGCTCCAAAAAGAGGATTGAACCCACACATGATGTGGTGAAGAAGAAGAAAAGAAAAAGGAAGAGAGGTAAAAGGATGTCTCTCCAAAATAATGCTGCCCCTATTACTATTGTGCCTCATGAAAATATAATTATGGAAGGTAATGATACTTCTTATGATCTTGAAAATCTTTTTGGCACTTGCTTGGAAGAATATGATAATTGCTATACTATTGGTGCTATCCATACTATTAATGATGAGAGTGATTATGCTTATGTTATGAAAAGGCCCAAGCTTGGGGATGCTATGTTTGATGAAGATGATGTTTTTGAGAATATATTTGCTGCAATTAATGTTTGTCCCAAGCTTGGGGATGCTACCTTTAATGAAGATGATATTTTTAGTCTCCCAAGTTTTGATATGCAAATTTATAATGATGATAGCATGCCTCCTACCTATGATGATTATTGTGATGATACTTATGCTATAAAAAGTAGTGATTATATTTATATCATGATTATGATTACCCCTTCTCTGAACATTAATCTTTTAATGTGGAAACAATTTATAGTATTCGAGTCTCTTATGATACTCCCACTATTCCGAATGAGAAGAATTTTGCTTATATGGAGAGTAGTAAATTTTCTATGCTTGTAGATCATGAAAAGAATGCTTTAGGTTCTGGTTATATTGTTGAATTCATTCATGATGCTACTGAAAATTATTATGAGGGAGGAATATATGCTTGTAGAAATTGCAATAATATCAAGTTTCCTCTCTATGTGCTTAAAGTTTTGATGTTATGCTTGATTTACCTTCCTATGCAAGTTGATTCTTGTTCCCACAAGTTGTTTGCTCACAAAATCCCTATGCATAGGAAGTATGTTAGACTTAAATGTGCTAGTCATATTCTTCATGATGCTCTCTTTATGTTTCAATTCTTATCCTTTATGTGAGCATCATTGAAATCATCATGCCTAGCTAAGGGCGTTAAACGATAGCGCTTGTTGGGAGGCAACCCAACTTTATTTTTGTTCCTTGCTTTTTGTTCCTGTTTAGTAATAAATAATTCATATAGCCTCTGTTTAGATGTGGTTTTATGCTTTTAATTAGTGTTTGTGCCAAGTAGAACCTTTGGGAAGACTTGGGAGAAGTCTTGTTGATCATGCTGTAAAAATACAGAAACTTTAGTGCTCACGAGAATTGCTGCCATTTTTATTTGGAGAGTGCTATTTAGTTAATTATTTTTGCAGATGATTAATAGATAAATTTATCAGGTCCAGAAATTTATTTGAGAATTTTATGAGTTCCAGAAGTATACGTTTGATCCAGATTACTACAGACTGTTCTGTTTTTGACAGATTCTGTTTTCTATGTGTTGTTTACTTATTTTGATGAATCTATGGCTAGTAAAATAGTTTATAAACCATAGAGAAGTTGGAATACAGTAGGTTTAACACCAATATAAATAAAGAATGAGTTCATTACAGTACCTAAGTGGTGATTTATTTTCTTATACTAACGGAGCTTACGAGTTTTCTGTTAAGTTTTGTGTTGTGAAGTTTTCAAGTTTTGGGTAAAGATTGGATGGACTGTGGAATAAGTAGTGGCAAGAGCCTAAGCTTGGGGATGCCCAAGGCACCCCAAGGTAATATTCAAGGACAACCAAAAGCCTAAGCTTGGGGATGCACCGGAAGGCATCCCCTCTTTCGTCTTCGTTCATCGGTAACTTATTTGGAGCTATATTTTTATTTACCACATGATATGTGTTTTGCTTGGAGTGTCATTTTATTTTCTTTTGTTTTGCTTGCTGTTTGAATAAAATAACAAGATCTGAAATTATTAAGTGTTAGAGAGTCTTCACATAGTTGCATAATTATTCAACTACTCATTGGTCTTCACTTATATCTTTCGGAGTAGTTTGTCATTTGCTCTAGTGCTTCACTTATATCTTTTAGAGCATGGTGATAGTTTCATTTAGAAGAAATAGATGAACTCTCATGCTTCACTTATATTATTTTGAGAGTCTTAAATAGCATGGTAATTTGCTTAATAATCCTAATATGCTAGGCATCCAAGAATAATAAAAACTTTCTTATGAGTGTGTTGAATACTAAGAGAAGTTTGATGCTTGATGATTGTTTTGAGATATGGAGGTAATAATACCAAAGTCGTGCTAGTTGAGTAGTTGCAAATTTGAGAAATGCTTGTGTTGAAGTTTGCAAGTCCCGTAGCATGCACGTATGGTAAACGTTATGTAACAAATTTGAAACATGAGGTGTTATTTGATTGTCTTCCTTACGAGTGGCGGTCGGGGACGAGCGATGATCTTTTCCTACCAATCTACCCCCCTAGGAGCATGCGTGTAGTGCCGAGGTTTTTGATGACTTGTAGATTTTTTGCAATAAGTATGTGAGTTCTTTATGAATAATGTTGAGTCCATGGATTATAGGCACTCTCACCCTTCCATCCTTGCTAGCCTCTTCGGTACCATGCATTGCCCTTTCTCACATTGAGAGTTGGCGCAGACTTCGCCGGTGCATCCAAACCCCGTGATATGATACGCTCTTTCACACATAAACTTCCTTATATCTTCCTCAAAACAGCCACCATACCTACCTATTATGGCATTTCCATAGCCATTCCGAGATATATTGCCATGCAACTTTCCGCCATTCTGTTTATCATGACACATTCATCATTGTCATATTTCTTAGCATGATCATGTAGTTGACATAGTATTTGTGGCAAAGCCACCGTTCATAATTCTTTCATACATGTCACTCTTGGTTCATTGCATATCCCGGTACACCGCCGGAGGCATTCATATAGAGTCATCTTTGTTCTAGTATCGAGTTGTAAATAAATAGAAGTGTGATGATCATCATTATTAGAGCATTGTCCCAAGTGAGGAATAAAAAAATAAAAAAAAGAGAAAGGCCATAAAAAAGAGAAGGCTCAAACAAAAAAAGAGAAATGCCATAAAAAAGAAAAGGCCCAAAAAATGAGAGAAAATGAGAGAAGGGACAATGTTACTATCCTTTTACCACACTTGTGCTTCAAAGTAGCACCATGATCTTCGTAGTAGAGAGTCTCTCATGTTATCACTTTCATATACTAGTGGGAATTTTTCATTATAGAACTTGGCTTGTATATTCTAACAATGGGCCTCCTCAAGTGCCCTAGGACTCCGTGAGCAAGCAAGTTGGATGCACACCCACTTAGTTTCTTTTGTTGAGCTCTCATACATTTATAGCTCTAGTGCATCCGTTGCATGGAAATCCCTACTCCTTGCATTAACATCAATCGATGGGCATCTCCATAGCTCATTGATTAGCCTCATTGATGTGAGACTTTCTCCTTTTTGTCTTCTCCACATAACCCCCATCATCACATTCTATTCCACCCATAGTGCTATATACATGGCTCGCGCTCATGTATTGTGTGAAAGTTTATAGGTTTGAGATTACTAAAGTATGAAACAATTGCTTGGCTTGTCATCGGGGTTGTGCATGATGAGATCATTCTTGTGTGACGAAAATGGATCATGGCTAAACTATATGATTTTGTAGGGATGAACTTTCTTTGGCCATGTTATTTTGAGAGGACATAATTGCTTAGTTAGTATGCTTGAAGTATTATCATTTTTATGTCAATATGAACTTTTGTCTTGAATATTTCAGATCTGAATATTCATACCACGATTAAGAAGAATTACATTCAAATTATGCCAAATAGCACTCCGCATCAAAAATTCTGTTTTTATCATTTACCTACTCGAGGACGAGCAGGAATTAAGCTTGGGGATGCTTGATACGTCTCCAACGTATCTATAATTTTTGATTGCTCCATGCTATGTTATCTACTGTTTTGGGCAACATTGGGATTTATTATCCACTTTTATATTATTTTTGGGACTAACCTATTAACCGGAGGCCCATCCCAGAATTGTTGTTTTTGCCTATTTCAGTGTTTCGAATAAAAGGAATATCAAATGGAGTCGAAACGGAACGAAGTAAACCAGAGAAGTTATTTTTGGAAGGAAAGCTACCGGAAAAGCTTGGAGTGCACGTCAGGAAAGAATGGAGGTGCTCACGAGGGTGGGGGGCGCGCCCACCCCCCTAGGGCGCGCCCCCTGCCTCGTGGCCCCCCATTGGTCCCCTGACGTATCTCTTTCACCCATATATACCTACGTATCCTAAAACTTCCAGAAGAGACATTAGATCGGGAGTTCCGTCGCCAAAAGCCTCCGTAGCCACCAAAAACCAATCTAGACCCGTTCCGGCACCCTGCCCGAGGGGGCAATCCCTCTCCGGTGGCCATCTTCATCATCCCGGTGCTCTCCATGATGAGGAGGGAGTAGTTCTACCTTGGGGCCGAGGGTATGTACCAGTAGCTATGAGTTTGATCTCTCTCTCTCTCTCGTGTTCTTGAGATGATATGATCTTGATGTATCGCGAGCTTTGCTATTATATTTGGATCCTATGATGTTTCTTCCCCCCTCTTCTCTCTTGTAATGAATTGAGTTTCCCCTTTGAAGTAATCTTATCAGATTGAGTCTTTAAAGATTTGAGAACACTTGATGTATGTCTTGCCGTGTGAATCTGTGGTGACAATGGGATACCACATGATTCACTTGATGTATGTTTTGGTGATCAAGTTGCGGGTTCCGCCCATGAACCTATGCATAGGGGTTGGCACACGTTTTCGTCGTGATTCTCCGGTAGAACTTTGGGGCACTCTTTGAGGTCCTTTGTGTTTGTTGAATAGATGAATCTGAGATTGTGTGATGCATATCGTATAATCATACCCACGGATACTTGAGGTGACATTGGAGAATGTAGGTGACATTAGGGTTTTGGTTGATTTGTGTGTTAAGGTGTTATTCTAGTACGAACTCTAGGGCTGTTTGTGACACTTATAGGAATAGCCCAACGGATTGATTGGAAAGAATAACTTTGAGGTGGTTTCGTACCCTACCATAATCTCTTCGTTCGTTCTCCGCTATTAGTGACTTTGGAGTGACTCTTTGTAGCATGTTGAGGGATAGTTATGTGAGCCAATTATGCTATTATTGTTGAGAGGACTTGCACTAGTGAAAGTATGAACCCTAGTCCTTGTTTCCTAGCATTGCAATACCGTTTACGCTCACTTTTATCATTAGTTACCTTGCTGTTTTTATATTTTCAGATTACAAAAACTATTATCTACCATCCATATACCACTTGTATCACCATCTCTTCACTGAACTAGTGCGCCTATACAATTTACCATTGTATTGGGTGTGTTGGGGACACAAGAGACTCTTTGTTATTTGGTTGCAGGGTTGCTTGAGAGAGAACATATTCATCCTACGCCTCCTACGGATTGATAAACCTTAGGTCATCCACTTGAGGGAAATTTGCTACTGTCCTACAAACCTCTGCACTTGGAAGCCCAACAACGTCTACAAGAAGAAGGTTGTGTAGTAGACATCACTCTCCGGTAGAAGCTTTGGGGCACTCTTTGAAGTTCTTTGTGTTGGTTGAATAGATGAATCTGAGATTGTGTGATGCATATCGTGTGATCATACCCACGGATACTTGAGGTGACATTGGAGTATCTAGGTGACATTAGGGTTTTGGTTGATTTGCGTCTTAAGGTGTTATTTTACTACGAACTCTAGGGCTGTTTGTGACACTTATAGGAATATCCCAACGTATTGATCGGAAAGAATAACATTGAGGTGGTTTCGTACCCTACAATAATCTCTTCGTTTGTTCTCTGCTATTAGTGACTTTGGAGTGACTCTTTGTTGCATGTTGAGGGATAGTTATATGATCCAATTATGTTATTATTGTTGAGAGAACTTGCACTAGTGAAAGTATGAACCCTAGGCCTTGTTTGAACGCATTGCAATACCGTTTGTGCTCACTTTTATTATTAGTTACCTTGCTGTTTTTATATTTTCAGATTACAAAAACCATTATCTACCATCCATATTGCACTTGTATCACCATCTCTTCGTCGAACTAGTGCACCTATACAATTTACCATTGTATTGGGTGTGTTCGGGACACAAGAGACTCTTTGTTATTTGGTTGCAGGGTTGCTTGAGAGAGACCATCTTCATCCTACGCCTCCCACGGATTGATAAACCTTAGGTCATCCACTTGAGGTAAATTTGCTACTGTCCTACAAACCTCTACACTTGGAGGCCCAACAACGTCTACAAGAAGAAGGTTGTGTAGTAGACATCAAGCTCTTTTCTGGCGCCGTTGCTGGGGAGGTTAGCACTTGAAAGTATATCTTCAGATCTTGCAATCGAATCTTTTTGTTTCTTGTTTTATCACTAGTTTAGTCTATAAAAGAAAATTACAAAAAATGGAATTGAGGGTACCTCATATGCTTCATCTTTTTAATGTATTTCGTGAAAATAAGGATTCCGATAATTGTGCCAAAGTGTTAGAAGAGGAATGTATTGAAATGTTTGGCACTAAACCTATGGATGATGAGCATGATTGCAACGTTGTTAGTTTGAATTCCTTTGATATCTATGATGCTAATGATATGCCAAGCCACAAGCTTGGGGATGCTATGTTTGACGAAGATGATATTTTTTGTCCCCCATGTTTTGATGAGCAAATGTATTATGATGATAGCATGCCTCCTATTTATGATGATTATATTGATGAAAGTGGGTTTGGAAGAGTGTCAATTTTAGGAAGTAATGATCCCACTATTTTGGAGGGTGTTGAATCTTATTGTGATAATTATGAAAGTGGATTTGGAGAGGTCATGACTTTATTTAGTGATGAATCCACTATTTCGGAAGAGGTTCTAATTGATTATGAGAACAAAGTTGCTATCTATGATGATTATTGTGATGACATGTATGCTATAAAGAACAATGATAACCATGAAACTTGTCATCTTGATTTTAATTTTCAATTGGATTATGCCTCACATGATAGTTATTTTGTTGAGTTTTCTCCTGATACGTCTCCGTCGTATCTACTTTTCCAAACACTTTTGCCCTTGTTTTGGACTCTAACTTGCATGATTTGAATGGAACTAACCTGGAGTGACGCTGTTTTTAGCAGAATTGCCATGGTGTTATTTTTGTGCAGAAATAGAAGTTCTCGCAATGAACTGAAAATCAACGGAGAATTATTTTGGAATATATAAAAAATACTGGAAGAAAGATCTACGTCAGGGGCCACCACCTGTCCATGAGGGTGGGGGCGCGCCCTACCCCCCTGGGCGCGCCCCCTGCCTCGTGAGCCCCCTGACACTCCACCGACCTCAACCTTGACTCCATATATTCACTTTCGGGGAGAAAAAAAATCAGGGAGAAGGATTCATCGCATTTTACGATACGCAGCCGCCGCCAATCCCTAAACTCTCTCGGGAGGGCTGATCTGGAGTCCGTTCGGGGCTCCAGAGAGGGGAATCCGTCGCCATCGTCATCATCAACCTTCCTCCATCACCAATTTCATGATGCTCACTGCCGTGCGTGAGTAATTCCATCGTAGGCTTGCTAGACGGTGATGGGTTGGATGAGATTTATCATGTAATCGAGTTACTTTTGTTAGGGTTTGATCCCTAGTATCCACTATGTTCTGAGATTGATGTTGCTATGACTTTGCTATGCTTAATGCTTGTCGCTAGGGCCCGAGTGCCATGATTTCAGATCTGAACCTATTATGTTTTCATCAATATATGAGAGTTCTTGATCCTATCTTGCAAGTCTATAGTCACCTATTATGTGTTATGATCCGTTAACCCCGAAGTGACAATAATCGGGATACTTACCGGTGATGACCGTAGTTTGAGGAGTTCATATATTCACTATGTGTTAATGCTTTGGTCTGGTACTCTATTAAAAGGAGGCCTTAATATCCCTTAGTTTCCAATAGGATCACGCTGCCACGGGAGGGCAGGACAAAAGATGTCATGCAAGTTCTTTCCCATAAGCACGTGTGACTATATTCGGAATACATGCCTACATTACATTGATGAACTGGAGCTAGTTCTGTGTCACCCTATGTTATGACTGTTACATGATCGATCGCATCCGGCATAATTCTCCATCACCGATCCAATGCCTATGAGTTTTCCATATATTGTTCTTCGCTTATTTACTTTTCTGCTGCTACTGTTACAATCACTATAAAACCCAAAAATATTACTTTTGCTACCGTTACTTTTGCTATCGTTACCACTACTATCATATTACTTTGCTACTAAATACTTTGATGCAGATATTAAGTTTCCAGGTGTGGTTGAATTGACAACTCAGCTGCTAATACTTGAGAATATTCTTTCGCTCCCCTTGTGCCGAATCAATAAATTTGGGTTGAATACTCTACCCTCAAAAACTGTTGCAATCCCCTACACTTGTGGGTTATCAAGAACATTTTCTGGCGCCGTTGCCGGGGAGCATAGCTCTATTCTTTGAGTCCTGATGAAAGTGATGATGAAGATTCTCCCCCTAGATATGAATTGCCTGTTGTTCCTGAGGGTTATGTTATGGATGAAGAAACTGCTAGAGACTTTGTTGCTTGCAATGATAGAAGTGATCTTAAGAAACTATTAGCTAAGCTTAAAGAAAAATCCCTGAATGCTAGAATGAAATATGATCCTGCTTATGCTACTTCACCTATCTTTATTACTGATAAGGATTATGATTTCTGTGTTGATCCTGAGTTAATTACTTTGATTGAATCTGATCCTTTCTATGGCTATGAATCTGAAACTGTTGTGGCACATCTTACTAAATTAAATGATATAGCTACCCTGTTCACTAATGATGAGAAAACTCGCTACTATTACATCCTTAAATTATTTCCGTTCTCATTAAAGGGTGATGCTAAGATATGGCTTAATTCTCTTGATCCTGGTTGTGTGCGTAGTCCCCAGGATATGATTTACTACTTCTCTGTTAAATATTTCCCCGCTCATAAGAAACAAGCTGTTTTAAGGGAAATATTTATTTTGTGCAAATTGAAGAAGAGAGTCTCCCACAATCTTGGGGGAGGCTTCTCCAATTACTTAATGCTTTGCCTGATCATCCTCTCAAGAAAAATGAAATACTTGATATCTTTAATAATGGACTAACTGATGCTTCCAGAGATTACCTGGATAGTTGTGTTGGTTGTGTTTTCAGGGAAAGAACTGTTGATCAAGCTGAAATTCTATTGAATAATATGTTGACTAATGAAAATAATTGGACACTTCCTGAACCAACTCCTAAGCCAACCCTGAAGAAAAGGGGTATTCCATTTCTCAGTCCTGAAGATATGCAAGAGGCAAAGAAATCTATGAAAGAAAAAGGTATAAAAGCTGAAGATGTTAATAATTTACCTCCTATTGAAGAAATACATGGTCTTAATTTGCCGCCTGTTGAAGAAATACATGGTCTTGATAACCCGACATAGGTAGTAAAGGTAAATTCTCTCTATAGATATGATAAAGCTGAAATCCCTCCTGCTAAGTTTGCCAAGCTAATGTTTGGATGAATTTGATAACTTTATGGTTAAGCAAGAAGATTTCAATGCTTATGTTGGTAGACAATTGAAACATAATGCTTATATGATTGAACAATTGAGTGATTATATGGCTAATGTTAAAGGTGAACTTAAACTTACTAGTAAACATGCTTCTATGGTTACCACTCAAGTAGAACAAGTACTTAAAGCTCAGAATGATTTGCTCAATGAATTGAATAGTAAGAATAATGACTTTGCTGTTAGAGTTGTAACTAGAGGAGGTAAAGTGACTCGGGAACCTTTGTATCCAGAGGGCCACCCTAAGAGAATTGAGCAAGATTCTTAGAGAGCTAATGTAGATGCACCTAGTCCTTCTAAAAGGAAGAAAAAGAAAAATGATAGGACTTTGCATGCTTCTAGTGAACCTGTTGTAGACACACCTGAGAATCCCAATGATATTTCTATTTCTGATGCTGAAACACAAACTGGTAATGAACATGACCCTAGTGATAATGTTAATGATGATGTTCATATTGATGCTCAACCTACTAATGACAATGATGTAGAGATTGAACCTGCTGTTGATCTTGATAACCCACAATCAAAGAATCAACGTTATGATAAGAGAGACTTGGTTGCTAGGAAGAACGATAAGGAAAGAGAACCATGGGTTCAGAAACCCATGCCTTTATCCTCCTAAACCATCCAAGAAAAAGGATGATGAGGATTTTGAGCGCTTTGCTGAAATGATTAGAACTATCTTTTTGCGTATGCGTTTGACTGATATGCTTAAAATGAATCCTTACGCTAAATATATGAAAGAAATTGTTACTAATAAAAGAAAGATACCAGAAGCTGAAATTTCCACCATGCTTGCTAATTATACTTTTAAGGGTGGAATACAAAAGAAACTTGGAGATATAGGAGTACCAACTATACCATGCTCCATTAAAAGAAACTATGTTAAAACTTCTTTATGTGATCTTGGAGCCGGTGTTAGTGTTATGCCTCTCTCTTTATATCGTAGACTTGATTTGAATAAGTTGACACCTACTAAAATATCTTTGCAAATGGTTGATAAATCAACTGCTATACTTGTCAATATTTGTGAGGATGTGCCTATTGTGGTTGCAAACATTACTATTTTAATGGACTTTGTTATTCTTGGTATTCCCGAGGATGATAGTATGTCTATTATTCTTGGAAGACCCTTTTTGAATACTGCAGGGGCTGTTATTGATTGCACCAAAGGCAATGTCACTTTTCATGTTAATGGTAATGAGCATACGGTACACTTTCCGAGGAAACAACCTCAAGTCCACAGTATCAATTATATTGGAAAATTTTCAACAATTACTATTGGAGGTTTTGAATTTCCTCTTCCTACTGTCAAGAAGAAATATGATATTCTTATTGTTGGGGAAGTGCATATCCCTGTTGAGGTAACCTAGTGTTATTCGAAAATTCTCCAGTTCCATGTTATTCGGAATGAGTTTGTTAACAAGACCCGATCAACCTTGTTAGTGGATTCCTTTTGATGATCATGAGATGGATGAATTTAGAAAACAGAACTCTCTGTACCCTCTTTTTACTTTCTGTTATTTATATTAAATAAAGTAAAAATAGTATTTTTCTTGCCTGTTTTCTGAATTATCAATGCAATAAAAAATACCCCGAAAATAAAAGTTCACGAAATGCCCTGAAAATTAAATATGATTTTTTCTAGAATATTTGAGAATATCTGGCACTGAGAACACATCAGGGGGAGCAAGCACCTGGCCATGAGGGTCCAGGGCGCGCCCACCCCCCTGGGCACGCCCCCTGCCTCGTGGGCCCATGGTGGCTCCCCTCCACTTATTCCAGCTACCACACACTCCTTCCTCCCAGAAAAATCACTAGCCAGCTCAAACCTGAGTCCAAGCTCATCTTGCTGCCATTTTCAATCTCCTTGCTCAAAGCTCCATTCACAAAACTGCTTTGGGGGATTGTTCTTTGGTATGTGACTCCTCCATCGGTCCAATTAGTTTTTGTTCTAGTGCTTTATTTATTGCAAATTTTTGCTGCTTAGGTGACCCTATTCTTGAGCTTGCATGTCAAATTTATGTGGTCAAAAGTAGTTTTGATGCATGATATTTCCTCTAGGCACTTGTAGGAGTAGTTGCTATCAATATTGTTGAGTTTGGTTCACTTTTATTTTGAAGTTACTAAAAATTTCAGAAATTTTTCAGCGGAAGAAATACGTTTAGGAAAATGTACCAAGGTGGTTCTTCAAGGAAGCAAGGACCCAGGCCTGCAATACGCGATGCGGACGAGGAACCACCAAGAGACGCTCAAGTGCGGCCCTGTGAATGGCCGTCAGAGGATTTCATGATCTGAGCAGGAATTAAAGAGGAATTTGATGCATATGTGCGTAATGCTGATCTTGAGAGCTTCGAGGCAGATAAGTGCCATTAGTACCTCTATTTAACTGATTCATCTGTGAGAAGGTTTAAGTTTTCATCATCACGCAATTCTCAAACTGTCCTGTTTGACCTCTATGATAAGTCTTATACCATGGACTTAGAAGATTTTAACACTGCTTGTAAACTCCCACAGTGGGGTAATGTTAGTGAACCTCGCAAATCTGGATTTAGAGATTTTCTTGCTAGTATTACAGTGGGGGAATCTAGAGATGTAACACAAGCCACCATAGGGAGCATTCATTTTCCTGCTATACATTATTTTGCTCTCTTCATAGGAAGGTGCATAAACGGTAAAGATGAAGCATGTCACATGTGTGTACCTGATCTTAGTGTTCTCAGGAGCGCTGTTTTCGGAGATACACAATACAACTTGGGGGCTATTGTTGCACGTAGGTTGCATAATAATCGTATTCATGGATATTTCTTTGGTGGAATTTATGCAACTCGTATAGCTAACTTTCTTGAGATACCCTTACGTGGAGATGATATTGAGTTGCCTCCTTCTTATCTAGATTATGATGCTATGGTTCGTCATCAGTTTGTTGAGAGGAACGATCAGTTCCTCCAGTACCGACTAATCTTTGACAGACGACGAATCTATCATGTCACTCTCCCTGCTCCTACTTTCTTTGACTTTCTGGAAAAGGGGAGATATGTTATAACCAGGGAGGAGGCGACCGAGTATGAGAGGAGGGTGGAGACAGCTCGCCTCCAAGCTACAGCTCATCAGGCAATTGCCGCTGCATCTCAGTACGACCCCAGCTACAACTTTGGATATCCGCTAGGCCAACCGTGGCCATAGACCAACTTAGGCCAAAAGCCTAAGCTTGGGGGAGTACGTATCTCTCACCGACATTACATTCATGTTCACACACTCATGCTAGTTGTTGGTGCTCATACTTTTTCATTGCAATATCCATGCTAGTTTATTTTCCTTTTTTATGCTTTCTTGTTGTGTGTTTGATAAACCTTAAGAAAAACAAAAAAATTAGTTGCAACTTTTTAGCTAGTTTACGTTCCATGCTTGTAGTAGTAATTAAAAAGAAAACCCAAAAAGATTTCTCGTTCTTCTTTTTTTGCTTGTTGGGAGCTTTCCCGTGTAAATAGTTTTTTTTTTCTTTTCTTGTTCTTTGGGGGCCGAGAGGAGAAGACCATAATGAAAATTTTGAGTGGCTCTTATATGCATTATTGTTGATCTAACAAAGAGCCCATTTTACCTTGTCTTCTCTCTTGAATTGAATGCTTGCAGATTCCAGCTTAGTCCAATGCACCTGCACTATTATTATTATTATCCACACTATTCAGTCGTGCAAGTGAAAGGCAATAATGATGATTATATGATGAACTTATTGAGATGAGAAAAGCTGGTATGAACTCGACCTCTCTTGTTTTTGTAAATATGATTAGTTCATCGTGCCTAATTCAGCCTATTATGAATAAACATGTTTGCAATGACAATTAGAGATTGTAGTTGCTTATGCCATGCTTAATTAGCTAGGAGCTTATAATGGTTTACCTTGCGTGCCAACATGCTATTAAAATGGTTGTGATGTGGTATGATAGGGTGGTATCCTCTTTTGAATGATTCGAGTGGCTTGACTTGGCACATGTTCACGCATGTAGTTGAAACAAAATCAACATAGCCTCTATGATATTTATGTCCATGGTACATTATATCCTACTCATGCTTGCATTCGGTGTTGATTAATTTTAATGCATGTTCATGACTGTTGTCGCTCTCTAGCTGGTCGCTTCCCAGTCTTTTTCTAGCCTTCACTTGTACTAAGCGGGAATACTGCTTGTGCATCCAACTCCATAAACCCCAAAGTTATTCCATATGAGTCCACCATACCTACCTATACACAGTATCTACCTGTCGTTCCAGGTAAATTTGTATATGCCAAACTCTAAACCTTCAAATAAACATTCTGTTTTGTATGCTCGAATAGCTCATGTATCCACTAGGGCTGTCTGTATCTTCCATGCTAGGCGGGTTATTCTCAAGAGGAGTGGACTCTGCTCCTCACTCACGAGAAAATGGCTGGTCACCGGGATGCCCAGTCCCATGCTTTATGCAAATCAAATCAAAATAACTGCAAACAAAACTCCCTTGGGACTCTTGTTAGTTGGAGGCACTCGTTGTTTCGAGCAAGCCATGGATTGATGCTTGTTGGTAGAGGGGGAGTATAAACTTTACCATTCTGTTTGGGAACCGCCTATAATGTGTGTAGCATGGAAGATATGGAGATCTCTCGGCTGTTATGTTGACAATGAAAGTATACCGCTCAAATTATTATTCATATCTATTTAAAAACCGAGCTCTGGCACCTCTACAAATCCCTGCTTCCCTCTGCGAAGGGCCTATCTATTTACTTTTATGTTGAGTCATCATCCTCTTATTAAAAGCACCAGTTGGAGAGCACCGCTATCATTTGCATCCATTACTGTTAGTTTACATGAGTATGACTTGACTGGATCTCTTTTACCATGAATTACAATGTCTAGTCAGTCCTTGATCTTTAAAGGTGCTCTGCAATTATGTTTTGTGGTCTCAGAAAGGGCTAGCGAGATACCATCTTGTCATATCATATCATGATTATTTTGAGAAAGTGTTATCATCCGAGATTTATTATTATTGCTCGCTAGTTAATTATGCCATTGATATGAGTAAACATGAGACCTAAATGTTATTGCAAATGTGGTTAGTTCATAATCTTTGCTGAAAACTTGAATGTTGGCTTTACATATTTACAACAACAAGAGCAAATAGAGTTTGTAAAAGATTTTCTTTATCACTTTCAGTTTATCAACTGAATTGCTTGAGGACAAGCAAAGGTTTAAGCTTGGGGGAGTTGATACGTCTCTGTCATATCTACTTTTCCAAACACTTTTGCCCTTGTTTCGGACTCTAACTTGCATGATTTGAACGGAACTAACCCGGACTGACGCTGTTTTCAGCAGAATTGCCATGGTGTTATTTTTGTGCAGAAATAAAAGTTCTCGGAATGACCAGAAAATCAATGGAGAATTATTTTGGAATATATAAAAAATACTGGAAGAAAGATCTACGTCAGGGGGCCACCACCTGTCCACGAGGGTGGGGGCGCCCTACCCCCCTGGGCGCGCCCCCTGCCTCGTGGGCCCCCTGACACTCCACCGACCTCAACCTTGACTCCATATATTCACTTTCAGGGAGAAAAAAAAATCAGGGAGAAGGATTCATCACATTTTACGATACGGAGCCGCTGCCAAGCCCTAAACTCTCTCGGGAGGGCTGATCTGGAGTCCGTTCGGGGCTCCGGAGAGGGGAATCCGTCGCCATCGTCATCATCAACCTTCCTCCATCACCAATTTCATGATGCACACCGCCGTGCATGAGTAATTCCATCATAGGCTTGCTAGAAGGTGATGGGTTGGATGAGATTTATCATGTAATCGAGTTAGTTTTGTTAGGGTTTGATCCCTAGTATCCACTATGTTCTGAGATTGATGTTGCTATGAATTTTCTATGCTTAATGCTTGTCACTAGGGCCCGAGTGCCATGATTTCAGATCTGAACCTATTATGTTTTCATCAATATATGAGAGTTCTTGATCCTATCTTGCAAGTCTATAGTCACCTATTTTGTGTTATGATCCGTTAACCCCAAAGTGACAATAATCGGGACCACTCCCGGTGATGACCGTAGTTTGAGGAGTTCATGTATTCACTATGTGTTAATGCTTCGGTCCGGTACTCTATTAAAAGGAGGCCTTAACATCCCTTAGTTTCCTATAGGATCACGCTGCCACGGGAGGGTAGGACAAAAGATGTCATGCAAGTTCTTTTCCATAAGCACGTATGACTATATTCGGAATACATGCCTACATTACATTGATGAATTGGAGCTAGTTCTGTGTCACCCTATGTTATGACTGTTACATGATCGATCGCATCCGGCATAATTCTCCATCACCGATCCAATGCCTATGAGTTTTCCATATATTGTTCCTCACTTATTTACTTTTCCGCTGCTACTGTTACAATCACTATAAAACCCAAAAATATTACTTTTGCTACCATTACTTTTGCTATCGTTACCACTACTATCATATTACTTTGCTACTAAATACTTTGAGGCAGATATTAAGTTTCCAGGTGTGGTTGAATTTACAACTCAGCTGCTAATACTTGAGAATATTCTTTGGCTCCCCTTGTGTACAATCAATAAATTTGGGTTGAATACTCTACCCTCGAAAACTGTTGTGATCCCCTACACTTGTGGGTTATCATCTCCCACTACTATTCATGAGAAGAATTTTGCTTATGTGGAGAATAGTAAAATTTCTATGCTTGAGCATCATGAAAATAATACTTTATGTGATGGTTATATTGTTGAATTCATTCATGATGCTAATGAAAATTATTATGAGGGAGGAATATATGCTTGTAGGAATTGCAATAATACCAAGTTTCCTCTCTATGTGCTTAAAGTCTTGAAGTTATGCTTGTTTTGCTTTCCTATGCTAGTTGATTATTGTTCCCATAAATTGTTTGCTCACAAAATTCCTATGCATAGGAAGTGCTTTAGACTTAAATGTGCTTGTCATTTGCTTCATGATGCTCCCATTATGTTTCAATTTTTATCTTTTATGTAAGCATCATTGAAATCATCATGCCTAGCTAGGGGCATTAAACGTTAGCGCTTGTTGGGAGGCAACCCAATTTTTATTTTTGTTCTTTGCCTTTTGCTACTATTTAGTAATAAACAATTCATCTAGCCTCTGTTTAGATGTAGTTTTTATGTTTTAATTAGTGTTTGTGCCAAGTAGAACCTTTGGGAAGACTTGGGGAAAGTCTTTGCGATCATGCTATAAAAAACAGAAACTATAGGGCTCACGAGATTTGCTGCCATTTTTATTTGGAGAGTGATATTTAGTTAATTCATTTTGCAGATGATTAATAGATAAATTACTCACGTCCAGCAATTTATTTTAGAATTTTGGGGTTCCATAAGTATATGTTTGATCCAGATTACTACAGACTGTTCTGTTTTTGACAGATTCTATTTTCTATGTGTTGTTTGCTCACTTTGATGAATCTACGAGTAGTATCGGAGGGTATGAACCATAGATGAGTTGGAATACAGTAGATATTACACCAATATGAATTTAGAATGAGTTCACAACAGTACCTAAGTGGTGATTTATTTTCTTATACTTACAAAGCTTACGAGTTTTCTGTTAAGTTTTGTGTTGTGAAGTTTTCAAGTTTTGGGTAAAGATTCGATGGACTATGGAATAAGGACTGGCAAGAGCCTAAGCTTGGGGATGCCCAAGGCACCCCAAGGTAATATTCAAGGACAACCAAGAGCCTAAGCTTGGGGATGCCCCGGAAGGCATCCCCTCTTTCGTCTTTGTTCATCGTTAACTTTACTTGGAGCTATATTTTTATTCACCACATTGTTGGGGATATTACTACTGGGCGTAAACCGGCCTATCTGGGCCGGGTTAACGTCATCAGTAGTTCAAGGGTGTTAAAACCCAAGGAGGAAGATAAGGGCCCAAGGCCTGTAATCGGTTTAAGACCTGTAGCTGTAAACCGGCTTGGTATGTAAACTTGTATTGTAAGTTAAGAATAAGGAGAGACCAACCCGGATATGAGTATGAACCGGTGTTGGGACTCTGTGGACCGATGGGCGTCACCCGTGTATATAAGGGGACAGCCCGGCGGCGGTTTAAGGACAGACAACCACAACTCGAGACTTAGGCGAAGCTTGTTTGCTCCCAAGTCATCGAGACCCAATCAATTCCATCACAACTAGACGTAGGCTTTTACCTTCCTTGAAGGGGCCGAACTAGTATAAACTCTCCTGCGTCCTTGTGTCCGCTTTAACCCCTTCAAGCTAACCTGTCGCGATGGCTCCACGACTAAGTCCTTTCTATAGGACATCTGCCGTGACAAAACCACGACAGTTGGCGCCCACCGTGGGGCTATCGCACGATGGTTTCCGGTTCTTGGAGGGCCGCTTTGAAGGACTCAAGGGCTATGCTGTAGGCCGGATGACTAAGAGTCGTCGCGGCAGGCTCTACATCAACGACGCAGGCTGGGGCCCCGAGGCCGGCTCAGTTGAGTATGGGTACCGGGTCCCCTTTGGTAGCATTCACGTCTTCATTGGCAAGATCGGTGAACCGGGCCCTGAGCCGGACATCTGCACCGACCTCGTCGAGACGGCTCAGCGTGCGCAATCCGCCCGGGTTAAACCGGCCATGAAGCGTGCCTTCATGGGAGTCATCCATGGAGGAAGTTATGAGGATGGATCGGGACTTCGCGGGGCAACTGTCATTTGTTCCGGTGATGAATCTTCGACCGGAGAAACCGAATCTCTTTATCAGCTACAAGATGGTCGGATTGGGAGCTGTTCCGATGGCGACAGTATTCCGGACCCCTCTGATCTGCCCAACCAGGTTGGAATATTCATGGCTGGAACGCAAGCAGCGCTTCATTCTTCGACAGCTGCGGCAATGATTTCCGGTTCAGTAGTAGCGACGGCTGCCGGGGCAGGAGGCCCTGTGCGCCCGCCGGCTCATGTTCTATCAGAACTATTTGATGCGTTGGCTGTGCTTATGGCAGTAGTTAATCTGCCAGATCAGGACGTTCACAATACGGAGATTGCAAAGGTAAAGGAACAGATCACCCGGGCCAAGGCGGATCTGGCAGCTGAGGACACCAGGATGGCCGCAGAGCGGGCTGCTTTGGACGCACAGGCCTACAGGCTTATGTTAGACCAGAGCACATCACATGAAGTCATGAGGAGGAAGCACCGATCCCGCTTACCTCCGGTTTTCGAGGCCAGAGTCCTTTTCAACACTCCAGGGCCAAGAGCCGGCAATCCGCTGGAGGGAAACTGGGCAGAAGCCCCTAGGACCGGCACACCGGTTCAGCCTCGTCAGATCAACCCGCCTCGTCAGAACACCATTGTACCTCAGGCTGCTTTAACACCCCCGGGTCACTACTCCAACCCAATGGACAATCTTGTTGCCGCTGCTGCACGGCTGGAGGCCATTCCAATTGAAGGTGACTCACCGCAGGCAGTAGAGACACGGCGGTCAAGGAACTTCTGAGGACCGCTTTGGCCCAACAGGAAGCATACTCGTACAACCGCGACCGGATCCACTTGACCCCTCGTCCAAGCCAGAGCTATAGCAGACATATGGATGAACCGGCAGTGTCGAGTAATGAACGACGTGGGGCACCCCAGAACAACAACCCGGCGGGTGGTGCTGATGACGCTCAGGGAGTGGTGGACCGGGCCCACGCATGCAGGGAGGCCGAGTTAGCCGCACAGCATCAGGCTCGGCAGCTCACGCCCGTTCATCCAACCACCTTGACTGAACCTGGTGTTACCTCCAGTTCTTTGGGGGTGCCTTGCCTTATCCCCGCTTTACACAACGTGCGCTTGCCCAAGGATTTCAAAGGCCCGCGCAAGGTGCCAAATTACACGGCGGATCAACCTCCAGAGACATGGGTGGAGAGCTATGAGATGGCCATGGAGATGCTTGATGTGGATGACGCGGCATGTGCAAAATACTTCACCATGATGCTCAAAGGAACGGCCCGTACTTGGTTAAAAAGCTTGCCGGCTAATTCTATCAGTTCATGGGCCTAATTACGGGCCCGGTTTATCAGCAATTTCAAAGATACCTGTAAACAGCCTATGTCGATAGTGGACTTAGCTGCATGCGTCCAGGAGGAAGGAGAATCAACGACTCATTGGGTGCGCCGGGTTTCACAAGTGTTGCACTCCTCAGACCGCATCAACGCTGACACCGCAGTATTAACCCTAGAGGGCAACTGCCAGTTTGGACCCCTAAAGCTGAAGTTGGGACGGATGAAGCGTCATTGCACTGACATGGGGACTCTCATGGCCGCTTTGGTGAAATATGCTGATTCTGATAGTACCAAGGATCCCGAATCTGATGATGACAAGACAGGGAAGGGAAAGAAGAACAACAGCTCCAAAGGTCAGCAGCATCACTGGGTAGGCAATGGCGGAGGAGGCAAGCGTAAAGCGGATGGTAACATGAACTTTGTGGCTAATACCAACGCACAGAACAATGGCCAGCGACGCAAAGGTAGGCCAAGAAATCGTAGTGGGGCGCCCAACCCTAACCCAAACCGCCTAAACTTTCTGCTAAACCAGCCCTGTCCAAAACATGGGACGAAGGAGGAACCAGCAAACCACCTTTGGAAGGATTGCTTTATTATGCAGGAGTTCAAGAATTCTAATAATTTATGGTATGATCACGGATCTGGCGATGGCTCAGGGTCCGGGCCAGGTTACGGTGGAGGAAGTTCCGGTTCAGGGTTTAATGGTAATCTGGGCGGAAATAATGGTCAAAATAATCGGAACAACCAGGGTGGTTACAACCAACAGCAGCAGCAGCAGTCGGGTTACCAGAGCAATCCAAAGCAGTTGAGTGGTGGACAGTACCATGTCTTTACCACTAGCTTGGACAAGCGAGACCGGAAGGTTCAGAGGCGGGCGGTCAACTCTGTTGAACCGGCCATACCCCGTTATCTATGTTGGTCTGAACAGCCGATCATATGGAGCAGAGAGGATCACCCGCCCCAGGTCGATAACCCGAGTCAGCTGGCGCTGGTGGTGGCGCCTCAGGTGGGAGGTTATAAGTTCACCAAGGTGCTCATGGATGGAGGGAGCAGTATTAACATCCTGTACTATGAGACCTTCCGTCGTATGGGACTGAAGATAAGAATCTCAAACCGTCTAATATAGTATTCCATGGTGTAGTGCCTGGCAGATCAGCATATCCCGTTGGTAAGATAGCTCTGGAAGTGGCCTTTGGGGATGATCATGATTCCAGATCAGAGACATTGACGTTTGAGGTGGTGAAAATCCAAAGTCCATATCATGCCCTGTTTGGGCGACCGGCGTACGCCAAGTTTATAGCCCGGCCCTGTTATGTGTATTTGCAGCTCAAGATGCCGGGTCACAAGGGGACACTAACGGTTCATGGAAGCCGCAAAATCGCTTTGGAATGCGAGGAAGGAGATGCGGCTTATGCAGAGTCGGTTTGTGCCATCGAGGAGTTGAAGTACTATAAAGACAATGTTGATCCGGCGGACATGACTCCGTTGAAGAAGCCAACTACGGAGCATGATCCGACCCTGAAGTTCAAATCGGCAGCAGAGACTAAGCTTGTTGATTTCGTACCTGGCGATTCGTCTAAGCAGTTCCGCATCAGTGCCAACTTGGATCCGAAATAGGAAGGCGCGCTCATCGAGTTCATCCGTGAGAATCGGGACATTTTCGCATGGAAACCTTCTGACATGCCAGGTGTACCGAGGGAACTCGCTGAGCACACACTTAATGTGGATCCTAAATACAAACCAGTGAAACAGTTCCTCCGCCGGTTCAACGAAGAAAGGCGCAAGGCGATTGGAGAGGAGGTAGCCAGGCTCTTAGCAGCTGGCTTTATTATTGAAGTGTTTCACCCTGAGTGGCTTGCCAATCCGGTGCTGGTCCTCAAGAAAAACGGCACCTGGCATATGTGTGTGGATTACACAAATCTTAATAAGGCTTGTCCAGCAGATCCTTTCGCCCTCCCCCGTATTGATCAAATTATTGATGCTACAGCAGGTTGTGAGCGTCTAAGTTTTTTGGATGCGTATTCTGGCTATCATCAGATCAAAATGGCAGTTAAGGACCAGGAGAAGACATCATTTATAACTCCCTTTGGAACCTTCTGCTATGTGTCTATGCCCTTCGGGCTCAAGAGTGCCCAGGCAACTTACCAATGGTGTGTATAAAATTGTCTTCACAAGCAAATTGGCCGTAATGTACATGCTTATGTGGATGACATCGTGGTTAAATCCAGGGAGAAGGAGACTCTGATTGATGATTTGAAAGAAACCTTTGATAATCTGAGAACATACAAGATGATGCTTAATCCGAACAAGTGTGTTTTTGGTGTACCGGCAGGCAAGCTATTGGGTTTTCTAGTGTCCAACAGGGGAATTGAGGCTAATCCGGAGAAGATCACAGCTATCACCTCCCTGGCTAAACCGAAGTGTATCAACGATGTTCAACGCCTGGCAGGCAGGATTGCTGCGCTAAGCCGGTTTATTAGTCGCCTGGGTGAGAAGGCAATCCCTTTGTATCAGATGTTGAAAAAGACGGATCAGTTTGTCTGGAGTTCTGCTGCTGATGAAGCGTTTGAGGACTTAAAGCGGCAATTGGCCAATCCGCCTGTGCTCGCCGCTCCCGTTGACAAGGAGCCGTTACTGCTATATGTTGCTGCTAATGTTTGGGCGGTCAGTGTAGCTATTGTGGTGGAGCGAAAGGAGGCAGGTAAGGAGCATCCAGTTCAACGTCCGGTTTATTACATCAGCGAGGTGCTCATTAAGTCCAAGCAAAGGTATCCGCATTGGCAGAAGCTGGTGTATGGAGTCTTTATGGCAAGCCGGAAGCTTAAACAACATTTCCAAGGGCACTCAATTACGGTGGTCAGTTCTGCTCCTTTGGGAGATATCATCCAGAATCGGGAAGCATCTGGCCGGATTGCAAAGTGGGCCATAGAGCTGGGGCCGTACGGTTTGAAGTATGTGCCTCGGACAGCGATTAAGTCTCAAGCACTTGTTGATTTCATCAATGATTGGACAGAAATGCAAGCACCTGAAGAAAAGCCGGATCATACATATTGGACCATCCATTTTGACGGATCCAGGCAGTTGGAAGGCTCGGGGGCTGGAGTTGTATTAACTTCCCCACGAGGTGATAAGTTTTGTTATGTTCTCCGTTTAATGTTCCCTTGTACTAACAATGCAGCTGAGTATGAAGCCTTGCTCCATGGTCTCCGGATGGCTAAGGAGATGAATCTAAGTCGAGTTAAGTGCTTCGGTGACTCGGACCTTGTGGCCCAGCAAGTGTCTGGCACTTGGGACTCCAAGGACCCACTCATGGCAGCATATCATCGTGAGGTGGATACTGTCACAGGTTATTTCAAAGGTTATCAGGTGGATCACGTGGACCGGCGGAAAAATGAAGCGGCAGACGCTTTAAGCCGGCTGGGCTCTCAGCGCAAACCGGTCCCACCCAATGTTTTTCTGGATGTGCTGCACAACCCGTCGGTCAAGATCCCTGGTGAAGAGGATTTGGCTATTCCTGATCCGGAGGCTCGATTGGTGGCACCTCTTCATGTTATTCCGGATTGGACGCTTCCCTACCCGGCGTACAAGAATCGGGGTGAGTTGCCAGAGGATGAAATTCTAGCAAGGTAGATAATCTGGCGATCCAAGTCCATGGCTATCATCAACGGCGAGTTGCATCATTGTAGTATATCAGGGGCTTTCCAACGCTGTGTGTCTCCTGAAGAAGGCCGTGAAATCTTGCGTGAGATCCACGAAGGAGATTGTGGTCACCACGCCGATTCAAAGTCTCTGGTGGCTAAAGCGTTTCGCCATGGTTTTTATTGGTTAACTGCTCATGCTGATGCGGAGGATCTGGTCAGACGGTGTGATGGTTGCCAAAGGTTTTCAAGGCGTGCTCATGTACCGGCTCAAGAATTGAGAATGATTCTGATTACTTGGCCGTTTGCGACTTGGGGGCTGGATATGGTTGGGCCTTTCAAAAGGTCCAAAGATAAGAAGACCCACCTCCTGGTGGCGGTTGACAAGTTTACAAAGTGGGTGGAGGCAGAACCTGTTAGCAAGTGTGATGCGTCCATGGCGGTTCAGTTCATCAAAAATGTGATTTTCCGGTTTGGCTTTCCGCACAGTATTATCACAGATAATGATACCAATTTATCCAAAGGTGCTATGAAGGAGTTCTGCAAACGAGAGCACGTCCGGCTCGACGTTTCATCAGTGGCACATCCGCAGTCTAATGGTCAAGCAAAAAGAGCTAATCAAGAGATCTTGAGAGGCATCAAGCCCCGGCTCATGGTTCCTTTGCAAAGAACGCCGGGTTGTTGGGTAGAAGAATTACCATCTGTGCTATGGAGTATCAATACAACACCCAACAGATCAACAGGATACACACCGTTCTTCATGGTTTATGGAGCGGAGGCGGTTCTCCCCAGTGATATCCGGCATGATTCACCTCGTGTCACAGCTTATATTGAAGAGGACAACGAGACAACACGGCAAGATGCTTTGGACCGGTTGGATGAAGAGCGTGACATCGCAGCCGCCCGATCGGCGATTTACCAGCAGGATCTTTGTCATTATCATAGTCGCCGGGTCAGAACCAGAACCTTTCAGGAAGGAGATTTGGTGCTTCGGCTCATCCAAGATCAGACTAACATGCATAAGCTATCCCCACCTTGGGAGGGGCCTTTCGTGGTCAGCAAGAATCTGCACAACTGGTCGTACTATCTGATCGATATTCGAGAGCATAAGGACTCACGTACATCAGAGGAGGAGACTAACAGGCCGTGGAATATAGCTCATCTTCGGCCTTACTACACCTGAGCCATTGGCTATACTTATGTACATATTACGACAATGTATATATTATGATTAAATATAATAAACCGGAACCTCAGCTAAAAGCGGGGTATCTGTTCTTTTACATCATGTGAGGTTACACGGAGTTGCTCTAAAGCGGCCTCCGGTTTACCCCTTGAGTTCGCTTTGCTAAAAGCATCATGTTATATCACTTGGAGGATTGGTCGTGTCCGAACCAATACCATGCCTCTTGATAGGCGAAAGCCACCAGATCACTTGGGGACTAGGTCATGTCTGAACCAGTCATGCCTCTTGGTCGGCCTAAGGCCACAGAATCACTTGGGGGCTTGGTCGAACCCGAACCATGACCACGCCATTTGGTCGGCATAAATGCCACGATTTCATCTGGGGACCTGGCTGACTAGAACCATAGTTACACCTAGCGGGAACTTGGTCGTGTTTAGCCATGGTAACGCCATTTGATCAGTTTAAATAAAAATTTTCTTTTGCTTCACACTTTTCTTTGAAGGTTTTTTTTTGCTTTTCATTGTGTTTCTTAAACCGGCAAAAAAAATTCAATTGACGGAACACAGTTCACGTCAATCCGGAGGCTATTTGACCGGTTTGGTCCGTGTTGTTAACATCCTCTTATGGAGTAACACGGTGTTTATTATAACCCGACACGGTTTACATGGTAAACCAGTGTCATATATATACAGGAGCTGTTATCTCCTCCAACAGTATGGGTTTGCAAAACTCCGCTTCAAGATTGGCCAAGCCAACTTCACGCTCAATGACGGCAGGTATTATGTATCTCAAAATTCGGTCATACTTAAAATTTTGTTTTGATTTCATATATGCAGACATCATATTCCGCCTGACGGTACAACCGCGGTGGCACTTGATGAATTTTTCATTTCAGAAAGTGTTCTGGAAAGTTCATTACCACAGGAAGAACAAATTATGCACGAAGGCATACCAACATCAAAGGTATCAGCTAGCCTATTACAAGGCAACATGGTGCCCATAATAATATAATTGTTTTTCGCGAGGAAGAGGCAGTTTAAACCGGCGTCCGGTTCAAGCTTGGTCGCCGGCCTGGCCTGATGGTTGTGGGTCGTCCTGCGCCGCTTCAGCCTCCGTATCCCTACCCAGTGGCTGGAAATCCACAGTTGTCCAGTCGATTCCCATTAATGCTTGAAAAACAGCTTCATCGTGGATTAGCAAGGACGGGTCAATATCGGGAGCGTAAGTATGCTTACGAATTGGAGGAATCAGATTTTCCGATTCATGGATTGGCGCAGCTATTCGCTTGTTCTGACTGTCATATTGCGCTTGATAACGAGACAAGTCCGCTTCCTCAGCCAACTGACAAGCTAGGGGACGCACCTCCCGGTTTATCGCTCGCAGATCTGCTTCACCGAATTCTGATCCGTCTTCCTTGAAGCTGGGATAGCCCTGAGCTGCTTCAATAGGATCAAAATCCGGCACCCAGGCTTTTGCCCAGATTAAAGCATTGATTGCGCCGGTTCGAGCAGCAGATTTCTTTAGCTCTTCAATCCAGGCAGGAAGCACCGACAGTTTCATCAAAGTATCTTGAATCAAAGTAGGCGCCGGTTTGTTATGAGAGGCGGTACAGATGATCCGCTGGGCACCAGTATACAATTGTTCAACCAATGTATAGGCGGCTTTTAGCTTCTTCCGTACATCTGACCCCAAGTGACCAATGCGTGTCCCTGGAATACCATAAAGGGTTAATAAACCGGCAACTTTGTCAGAAGACAGAGCCAATTCAGTAGGAAAACTGGATTACCAAAGATAGCAGCAGTCATGGCATGCACGTGCCGCTTTATGCTGGTCAGTTCATCTGCCACTGGTTTTAGTGCAGCCTCAGCATCCTCTGCTCGTTTGATCAAAGCGGATTTCTCAGTGGCCCAGTCCGCCCGTTTCTTCTTGAAGTTCTCCTTAAGTCGTTCCATGGCGCTTAAAGCACTGGCCAATTCCTCTTTTGCTTTGGAAGTTTCAGCTTGTTGGGTTTTCAGGGCTTCTTGAAGATCGATGACTTGGTTCTCTTTCGTCTTCAGCTCCGCCTGCATGCATACAGATATATGCTTCAACAAATTGGTAGAAGGATTCAAGTACCAACCACATAACAAGTTATGCGCTTAGTACTTGGGGGCTAATGCATATTTGATCTAAAGCGGCCTCCGGTTTACCCCTTCGTCTTTCGATTGTTTACAAAGTCCCAAGATCAATACAAGTATTCAACTTGGCACTTGGGGGCTAATGGTTATTTGATCATATATATTCTGATGCGGCAGTTTCAATTACTTAAAGTACCGGTTTAACTACGCTAAAGTTGAACCGGCCCTTGGGGGCTACATCAACAAATTTCAAAGTAATAGGATTTATATTATTAAGTCCCGGTTTGAAAGAATATTCCAAACCGGCCCTTGGGGGCTAGGAGAGTCAGGAATGGAAGCATATAGGCAGGAAGGAGCATATGGAAATTACCTCATATTTATCTTTCATCATGTTGACCAGACCGGCTTCATAGTCACGGCTGGTATACAGCCGGTTCAGATAGCCGGAATGGATATCTTGGGCGTTAAGAGCAGAATAGGTCGTCAGATCAGCATTCCACTTGCTTTTACCAAAAGCAACAAGTTCTTCCTTGGCAGAATGTTTGGATAAAGCGACAGGATTGTTTGGCTCAGTATGGCTAGTACCAGTAATGACAACCTCATCATCTTTGGTACCGCCGGTTTGCACTGGAGCTGTTGGCTTGTCAGTAGGCTTGGCTGGACCAGTGGAGCTTTCAATCCGGATAGAACCTATAGGCTGATGGGTAGGACCTGAGGTGTCAGTAGGCCTCTCTTATGCAATAAGATCATCATGTGGCTGCGGTGGATCATTGGGAATATCTTCAGGAATAGCCGCTTCAGCATTGGGTGTCTTGTCCGCTTCAAGAACAACATCTTCTTCAGCCGCTTTGTCCAGGCGGGCCTTCTTGCTTGGCCTAGGTTTGGCCCTGAGAAGAATAACAAAATCAAATACAGAGTATGTTCTAAGGCAATGTAATGCAAACATCACAATAAGTATAGCTTACCCAAGCACCGTTTTGAGCGGTGGGAGCTGAGTAGCCGATGACTCGCCAGAAGATGAGTGGGAAGTAACCTGATAATTGGAGTCAGACGGAGTAAGAGGTTGACGAAAGCAGCCCGCTTTAGGACAAGCACTAACAAGCAAATTAGAGACCTCGGAATGGCGTTTCCGAACCGGACTGTTCGGTAAACCGGCGGAGGTAACTACCTGGCCGCTGTGCCGGGTGGTGCGGCGAGCTTCATGTTGTTGGGTCTTCATAAGAAGTTTAGGATCCAAATAAGCAAGAGGATGAGAAAATTTAACTTTCCAATTTGCCTGACGGATTTTTTGTGAAGGAAAAGTTGCTGAATCGGAAGAGAGAACAATTACCTCAGCAACATCCGCGTGGCTGGCTTCGACATCATCCTGACAAATATCATCATCAATAAGACGCATGAAAAATAAACCAAGTGAGTCAAGCTCTACCTCAAAGTCCGGATTATCCACCTCATCTTCAGGAGCCGGATTAGAAGAGGCAGTGGTTCTTTTCCTATGGGCAGTCTTCTTCACAGCTTTAGTCTTTTGCCGGGTTGCCCTTTCCGGTTTGTCTGGTTTTTCTGGCTTCTCCTACGGCAGTTTTTTGCTCCAAAACGGATCATCGCCCTGATTATGCAGACACTGATATTAAAAATAATGACCAGACATATCAATAGCAGATTCAGCAAGGAGAAAAATCAAAGTCTTACAGCTGGCGGTTTGTTGGTGGCACAGAAGGGAAGGAGGCCGGTTCTAGCGCAGATGTGTTCCAGTTCATTCAGTATCTTACGCATAGCCTCTGTGATTTCCTCACCGGAGAGCTGGAGTCTTGAGTGTCTCATTGGGTCATCAACACGGTCAGTATACTGGCACATCAAACCGGAGCGCAGGCTAAGAGGCAGTATGCTCCATGATATCCAACAGCGAGCAAGGTCAACCCCTGTTAAACCGTTGGCCATAAAAGCTCTGAGCTTTGATAGCTGAGGAGCGTATTTACTTCTCTCCTGTGCAGTAAATCTTTGTGGAGAAGGGTGTGTGTTGCTGAGCCGCTCCGGTCGAAAGCCAGGCAAGGGATTCTCACCATCCGAGGAGGTGTCTTTGCAGTAGAACCATGTCTGATTCCATTCTTTGGGGTGGCTATGCAGTTTGGCGTGAGGGTATGTGACCTCTTTCCTTTTCTGAATCGCCACACCACCCAACTCCGTATTGGAGCCGTCAGTAAATTCAGTACGACGGTTTAGATGGAATAGGTGTCTGAACAGTTCCACTGTGGGCTCCTCTTGAAAGAACGCTTCACAGAGTTCTTGGAAGTGACACATATTTGTAACAGAGTTGGGGCTAGTATCTTGTGGATGGAGCTGGAAATCGGCTAAGACATCTCGATAAAATTTAGAGCCGGGCGGCTTAAAGCCCCGGGCTAAGTGATCTATGAAAACAACAACCTCTCCTTCTCGAGGTGTGGGGGGGCATTCTTTGCCAGGAGCCCTCCAATGGATTGTATCCTTGCTGCCTAAAGCACCAATCAGGACTAAATCATCCAGTTCAGCCTCGGTGACGCGAGAAGGAACCCAATTGCACTCATACACTTGCTTGGCCATGATGGAATCTACAAGGTAAAAGATCCCGGTTCAAAAATGCATTGATTAAAATGCACTGGTATGTACAATGTTAAACCGGAAACAACCCTATCTAAACCGGAGTTTCATGAAGCAACCTACATCTGGCGGTTTAACAAGGGGACTAATGGCATATACCGGTTTGGAAAATTTTCTATAAGGTTAAACCGCCTGACCTAAACATTGAAGCAATTGAGATTGCGGATGGTTAAGTATGCAGAAACAGGTTTCACAAGATCTTGGTACGGCGTTGGATCTGAAGCAAGTTCAGAAAATAAGAAAAATAGTCGAAGACTTAAAGCAGAGCGGAAGTGAATCAATGGGCAGATAATGGATGAGATCTATGGACTTGAGCAGGAAACCACCAGCGGATGCTAAAAGCTACTGCTACTCAGAGCAGGGTTTCACAGATCTATCCAGGAGTCTGGGTACGAGCATGAACAAGTGATGAACACGCCAAGAACACGAAACCCTAGAACAGATCCATGTTAAGAAGAACAGAAGGCTTACCAGAATCAAGGAGGATGCAGAAAGCTACCGCAGTGCTCTGGCGCGTTCAGGTTGATGCAGTGGCCCAAGACGGTGCAGAGGTTAACGGCGGCGGCGGAGCTCCGAGGCTGGCGACGCGAAGAAGACGAAGAGAAAGGGGACGAAGGGGAGAAAGGAAAAGACCCTTCGGTCCTATTTATAGGGCAAGAGACATGTGTCAGGCGCGGGAATCAAGGAACCACAAATCTGGGAAGCAGAGCTGTCGCCTCGGTCATTGCGAATCTATTAAATAAGAAGATACCATGGATGTTTTTCTTTATGATAGATGACGTCACGCCGGTTTTCAGCAACCAGGAAAGATGACGTCACGGCAGTTCAACAACTACAAGAAGATGTTGAAGACGAATATTTTTGCTAAGGATTGACATGAACCAGTTCAAATCAATCTGGGGCCTAATGTTGGGGATATTACTACTGGGCGTAAACCGGCCTATCTGGGCCGGGTTAACGTCATCAGTAGTTCAAGGGTGTTAAAACCCAAGGAGGAAGATAAGGGCCCAAGGCTTGTAATCGGTTTAAGACCTGTAGCTGTAAACCGGCTTGGTATGTAAACTTGTATTGTAAGTTAAGAATAAGGAGAGACCAACCCGGATATGAGTATGAACCGGTGTTGGGACTCTGTGGACCGACGGGCGTCACCCGTGTATATAAGGGGATAGCCCGGCGGCGGTTTAAGGACAGACAACCACAACTCGAGACTTAGGCGAAGCTTGTTTGCTCCCAAGTCATCGAGACCCAATCAATTCCATCACAACTAGATGTAGGCTTTTACCTTCCTTGAAGGGGCCGAACTAGTATAAACTCTCCTGCGTCCTTGTGTCCGCTTTAACCCCTTCAAGCTAACCCGTCGCGATGGCTCCACGACTAAGTCCTTTCTATAGGACATCTGCCGTGACAAAACCACGACACACATGATATGTGTTTTGCTTGGAGCTTCATTTTATTTTCTTTTGTTTTGCTTGCTGTTTGAATAAAATACCAAGATCTGAAATTCTTAAATATTAGAGAGTCCTCACATAGTTACATAATTATTCAACTACTCATTGATCTTCACTTATATCTTTCGGAGTAGTTTGTCATTTGCTCTAGTGCTTCACTTGTATCTTTTTAGAGGACAGTGGTAGTTTTATTTTGAAGAAATAGATGAACTCTCGTGCTTCACTTATATTATTTTGAGAGTCTTTTAGAACAGCATGGTAATTTTCTTTTAGGCATTATAAAAACTTTTATATAAGTGCATTGAATACCATGAGAAGTTTGATACTTGATGATTGTTTTGAGATATGAAGATGGCGATATTAGAGTCATGCTAGTTGAGTAGTTGTGAATTTGAGAGATAATTGTGTTAAAGTTTGTGATTCCCGTAGCATGCACGTATGGTGAACCGTTATGTGATGAAGTCGGAGCATCATTTATTTATTGATTGTCTTCCTTATGAGTGGCGGTCGGGGACGAGCGATGGTATTTTCCAACCAATCTATCCCCCTAGGAGCATGCGCGTAGTACTTTGTTTCGATGACTAATATATTTTTGCAATAATTATGTGAGTTCTTTATGACTAATGTTGAGTCCATGGATTATACGCACTCTCACCCTTCCATCATTGCTAGCCTCTCTAGTACTGCACAAATTTCGCCGGTACCATAAACGCACCATTTACCTTCCTCAAAACAGCCACCATACCTACCTATTATGGCATTTCCATAGCCATTCCGAGATATATTGCCATGCAACTTTCCACCGTTCCATTTGTTATGACATGCTTCATCATTGACATATTGCCATGCATGATCATGTAGTTGACATCGTATTTGTGGCAAGGCCACCGTTCATAATTCTTTCATACATGTCACTCATGAGTCATTGCACATCCCGGTACACCGCCGGAGGCATTCATATAGAGTCATATTTTGTTCTAAGTATTGAGTTGTAATTCTTGAGTTGTAAGTAAATAAAAGTGTGATGGTCATCATTATTAGAGCATTGTCCCATGTGAGGAAAGGATGATGGAGACTATGATTCCCCCACAAGTCGGGATGAGACTCCGGACGAAAAAAAGAGAAAAAAGAGGCCATAAAAAAAGAAGGCCCAAAAAACAAAAAAATGAAAAAACAAAAAAATGAGAGAAAAAGAGAGAAGGGGCAATGCTACTGTCCTTTTACCACACTTGTGCTTCAAAGTAGCACCATGATCTTCATGATAGAGAGTCTCCTATGTTGTCACTATCATATACTAGTGGGAATCTTTCTTTATAGAACTTGGCTTGTATATTCCAATGATGGGCTTCTCAAATTGCCCTAGGTCTTCATGAGCAAGCAAGTTGGATGCACACCCACTTAGTTTCTTTTGTTGAGCTGTCATACACTTATAGCTCTAGTGCATCTGTTGCATGGCAATCCCTACTCACTCACATTGATATCTATTGATGGGCATCTCCATAGCCCGTTGATACGCCTAGTTGATGTGAGACTATCTTCTCCTTTTTGTCTTCTCCACAACCACCATTCTATTCCACCTATAGTGCTATGGCCATGGCTCACGCTCATGTATTGCGTGAAGATTGAAAAAGTTTGAGAACATTAAAAGTATTAAACAATTGCTTGGCTTGTCATTGGGGTTGTCCATGATTTAAATATTTTGTGTGATGAAGATAGAGCATAGCAAGACTATATGATTTTGTAGGGATAGCTTTCTTTGGCCATGTTATTTTGAGAAGACATGATTACTTTGTTAGTATGCTTGAAGTATTATTATTGGTATGCCAATATTAAACTTTTGTCTCGAATCTTTCGGATCTGAATATTCTTGACACAATAAAGAGAACTACATGGATAAATATGTTAGGTAGCATTCCACATCAAAAATTCTGTTTTTATCATTTACCTACTCGAGGACGAGCAGGAATTAAGCTTGGGGATGCTGATACGTCTGCAACGTATCTATAATTTTTGATTGTTCCATGCTAATATATTATCTGTTTTGGATGTTTATGGGCTTTATTATACACTTTTATATTATTTTTGGGGACTAACCTATTAACCAAAGGCCCAGCCCAAATTACTGTTTTCTTGCCTATTTCAGTGTTTCAAAGAAAAGGAATATCAAACAGAGTCCAAACAAAATGAAACCTCCGGGAGAGTTATTTTTGGAACGGAAGCAATCCAGGAGACTTGGAGTAGACGTCAGGGAAGCTTCAAGGTGGCCACAAGGCAGGGAGGCGCGCATGCCCCCTGGGCACGCCCCCCACCCTCGTGGGCCCCTCGTGGGCCCCTCGTGGCTCCCCTGACCGACTTCTTTCGCCTATATATGTCCATATACCCTAAAAACATCGAGGAGCACAATAGATCAGGAGTTCCGCCGCTAGAAGCCTTCGTAGCCACCGAAAACCAATCTAGAACCGTTCTGCCACCCTGCCGGAGGGGGGGGGAATCCCTCTCTGGTGGACATCTTCATCATCCCGGCGCTCTCCATGACGAGGAGGGAGTAGTTCACCCTCGGGGCTGAGGGTATGTACCAGTAACTATGTGTTTGATCTCTCTCTCTCTCTCTCTCGTGTTCTTGATTTGGCACAATCTTGACGTATCGCGAGCTTTGCTATTATAGTTGGATCTTATGATGTTTCTCCCCCTCTACTCTCTTGTAATGGATTGAGTTTTCCCTTTGAAGTTATCTTATTGGGTTGAATCTTTAAGGATTTGAGAACACTTGATGTATGTCTTGCATGTGCTTATCTGTGGTGACATTGGGATATCACGTGATCCACTTGATGTATGTTTTGGTGATCAACTTGCGAGTTCCGTGACCTCGCGAACTTATGCATAGGGGTTGGCATACGTTTTCGTCTTGACTCTCCGGTAGAAACTTTGGGGCACTCTTTGAAGTTCTTTGTGTTGGTTGAATAGATGAATCTGAGATTGTGTGATGCATATCCTATAATCACACCCACGGTGTCGGTGTACAAAAAGAGGGGTACACTTTTTGTACCCCTATAACTGTGCACGGGCAGTCTGAGCCACGTGCACCACCACACTGAGCAAGGCAAGGGAGGTGAGCCAAGGTAAGGCCAAAGCTCAGGAGAAGCAGAACGACGCCAAGACCAAGACCACAAAGAGCAAAGGGGACAAAGTGGACCCCTCCCCCGGCAAGATCCTTGCCGGGAGGCGGTTTTAGCAAACCCGGCAAGACCCTTGCCGTGGCAGCTCGCCCCACACCTATGGAGTGAGTCACCCTTGAGTCCACTGCCCCCATGGGGCAAGGATTTGGGAGACATCCCTGTGGTGGCATGCAGATCTTTGTGAAGACATTCAAGATCAGATACACCCTTTAGAAGATGATGATCCTTGGCAGGATCCCAGCCAAGGAGGACCACAAGGCCCCCGGCAAGAGCCTTGCCGGGGATGACAGCAGGCGCCACGGCAAGACCCTTGCCGGGGCCCCGGCAAGGCCCTTGCCGGGGCCCCGGCAAGGCCCTTGCCAAGAACACCCGTAGGGCCACCATCAGGCCCACACCAGTCAAACCTCCACCGCCGTTCGCATGCAGCTGCCGACCCAACCAGCTGGGCAGGCACCTACGTGGCGGCATGCAGATCTTCGTGGAGACCCACCACTGTGCCACCTCAGCTGCCTGCCTGCCTACATGGCACCGCGGGCGCCGCTGGCCAGGGCGCGTGTCGACGCGAGAGGGAGCGGCGGCGGACGAAACATGGCTCTCCCCCGTCCTCGATAAAGCAAGGACACCTGGGCAAGACGCATTAAATGCGCCTTGTCATGTAATGCGAGGGATAACTACACATCACTGTTTCCCTTTCCACCTCCTGGTACTACTGTGGCAACCCCTTTACTATAAAAGGAGGCCCGAGGCGACCAGGAGGAGGATTCGGCTTTTTGGAGCTCCTCACGCCCCATAGCTAGCTCAAGAACACTGATATACAATCCACCAAAGCAGTAGGGTTTTACGCATCCCCGCGGCCCGAACCTGGATAAACGAACCGTGTGCTATCTGTTTGATCCGCTCTTCTCACGACCCCGTGCCCCGCAACCGTAGTAGGGATTCTTGTGATCCCATAGGTGTCGTTCATCCGCGACATCTTTGGCGCGCCAGGTAGGGGGCGTAGTTGTGAGAATTGGCTTTAGCAGTTAGTTCGACACTTCTTCATCGTCATGGCGCCCAAGAAGAAGACGGCGGTGGCGGATGGCCCGTCGGAAGCCGGACATCCCATCCCGACGCGGGCGAGTAGCGGACCGGTCGCAGAAAGGACCCGTGGCCCCGTTCGCGAACACCAACACCGTCCCAACAGCCGGAGTTTGGGAAGCAGCGATGTTCGTGCGCCTGGTAGCAGGCCACATGCCGCCAAATCCAAAGACGGAGCCAGGCCCTCCGCGGGTGGCGCGGGGCCTTCCAAGATCGCTACCGCCCCGCCCGAAGGCGATGCGAGGGCCTCCAAGATTCCCACGCCGGCACCGACGACGCACTCCTCTCAAGCGGCGCGCGACGAACGGAGCAACCGCGCCGAAGACCCCGGGCGTCACCGCGGGAAGAGCACCGAGCGCCACTCCCGGGAGGTAGAAGACCTGCCCGCTCGCCGAGGCGCTAGTGAAGATGGCATGCGACCGCGGGGTCGTGATAGAGCTCCTTCTGACATGGTCAGAAGTCAAAGCGCGTCGCGATCCGTGTAGGTTTCGCTGCCACCAACGCTAGCAGAAGCCCTGGCGCACGCGCAGTTGCTCCTCGATTTTCCTCCCACTACGGGGAAACTCGACGAATGGAGAGCCACTATCCGAAGCCTTGTTGCGGTGGCCAACAAAGACGAACCGAGTCCGGTGGAGCCCCCGGGTCGATGCTCCAACGGAGTCCCACGCACCAGTGGCAGGAAAGCCGGCGGCGCCGCGACCATGGTGCACTCGCCTCCTCCTCGCCCGGTACCGCGGACGCCAGCCCGTCGCGACGTTGCGGGCGACGAAATCTCCATAGCATCGTCCGACCCGCGGATCCACTGTGACCAGCGCCAAGTCCTTCGGGAACGAGAACATGAAGACGCTCGAACCACTATCGAGCGCCGGTGCGGAGCGCGCCACCAGTCAGACAGGCGAGCAGGGCCTGCTGTGAACCACCCGACACCGGAGAGCCCTGGAGGCCTACCTTACGAGGTAGGCTGTCCGGCTTTTACCCGTGAGCTATGGCAGTTCCAGTGTCCCACTCACCGCACCTTCAAACCTGACATGGGCGAAAAGTACAGCGGCAAGACCCACCCGTACGAGTTCCTCAGCATCTACACCATTGCGATGCAAGCTGCCGGAGCCCGCGACGATAAGGTGCTTGCGAATTACTATCCGTTGGCTCTTAAACCCAACGCCATGTCATGGTTGATGCACTTGCTGGTAGACTCTATTTCCTCCTGGTCGGATTTGTGCCATGAGTTTGTGGGCGCCTTTACTGGAGGCCACCAAGCCCATGGCCAAGCGAGCGACCTGCACGTCATTCCCTAGAAGGGAGGCGAGAGTCTCCGTAAGTATATACAGAGGTTCAGCCGGATACAGTACAATATCCTTGATGTTCACCCTGCCGCCATCATCAGCGTTCCATCAGAACGTGCGTAACCGCAAGATGCGCGAAGAGCTGGCAATGAACAAGGCGAAGGACATAGCAGAACTCTATGTTCTTGCTGACAGATGTGCCCGGGCTGAAGAGGGAAGGAAGTACCCCGGCGAAGACGCCAGCGTGGAAACCGACTCCTCAGATGAAGATACTGCCGCCCCGGCGAAGAAGGGCCGGCGCCGCAACAGGAAGCGCAAAGGTAAAGCCGTGCTTGCCGTCGAGGGATCTGGTGACTCCGGCTCGACCAAGAAAACCAAGGCAGATGACCCCGGCAAGGAAATTGCCGGATGTGTCGCCTGCTGGGCCTTGGCGGTTGCCGAGAAGCCAGGAAACTCCGACAAGCGATACTGCAAGATCCATCGCACCAAGGGCCATGCTCTCCAAGACTGCCGACAGGTTGAGCTCCTCGCTGAGAAGCAGAGGGCTGAATATGAGAGGCGGGACAAGGAGAAGGGCCAAGACGGTGCTGAGGGGTCCGGCAAGAAGCGTGATGGCCAGGTGGGCCGTCGCGGCAAGGATAAACAACAGGAGAGGCCCACCCGGGGCCATGACAAAAAGCCAGAAGACGACGATCACGAAGAGGACGACGAATCCGGCGACCAAGAGTTTCAGAAAGCTACAGAGGCCATGTGCATCAACGGCGGAGCCTTGCTGCATACTTCTCACTGTCAGCTTAAACAGTGGGCGCGAGAGATTACAGCGGCAGAGCCGTCGTTTGATGCCCAGAGGCCGCCGAAGTGGTCCAGCATACCTGTCATTTTTGACACTGAGGATCACCCTGATCGCACTACTGCAGTCGGGTGCTTGCCATTCTTGGTTTCACCAACAATACGCAACCTCAAGGTGACAAAGATGCTAGTCGATGGCGGGGCCGGTCTGAACTTGATCTCGCCTGCCGTGATCGAGAAACTGCAGATTCCTAATGGAGACCTCGAGGAGACGGGCACATTTCAGGGGGTCAACCCAGGAAGAAGACAACCTAAGGGAAAGGTCATGCTGCCCATGACCTTTGGAAGCGATCTGAACTACAGGACGGAGAGGATCGTGTTTGATGTTGCCAAGATCCCCTTGGCCTACAACGGGATCCTTGGCCGCCCAGCGCTGGCCAAGTTCATGGCGGCGTCACACTACGTCTACAACACCCTGAAGATGCCAGGACCTGTGACGATCATCACCATCCCCTCCGATAAGAAAGATGCGCTGATTTACGCTGACCAACTATACTAGCAAGCAGTTGCAACAGCTGCCGCCACTAGAGCACTTGCTCCTGCCGCTGGGACCCCGGGAGGGAAGAAGAAGACCGGTGAGACCTCGGACACCCACTCCGGCAAGCGCACCTCTTCGGAGTGTAGCGCTCCCATCGAGGACGTGCCAGAGAGCTCCATCGGCGGAAACAAGAAGCCCAGGGCCATACCGTCGGGAACCAAGAAGGTTTCTGTCAATGAGGACGGCATGGGAGGAGCTTTCACCATAAGCTCCACTCTTGACGACAAATAGGAAGACGCGCTCGTCACCTTCCTGCGGGCGAATGTCGATGTGTTTGCATGGCAAGCTTCCGACATCCCCGGCGTTCCCAGGGAGGTGATTGAGCACCACCTTGCTGTCTGTCCTCATGCGTGGCCCGTCAAGAAGAAGGTCAGAAAGCAAGCTTTGGAACGACAAGAGTTCATCATAGAGGAGATCCAGAAACTGGAAGCAGCGGGTTTGGTAAGAGGAGTGCTCCATCCAACGTGGTTGGCCAATCCGGTCATAGTGCGCAAGGCTAATGGGAAGTGGAGGCTGTGTATTGATTACACAGATATCAATAAGGCTTGTCCTAAGGACCCCTTCCCGTTGCCGCGCATCGACCAGATTGTTGACTCCACAACTGGGTGTGATTTGTTGTCATTCCTCGATGCCTACTCCGGCTACCACCAGATCTTCATGACAAGAGAAGACGAAGAGAAAACAACATTCATCACCCCATGTGGTACGTATTGTTTCATACGGATGCCTTTCGGGCTGAAGAGTGCTGGTTCGACGTTTGCAAGGGTGGTCTAGATTGGTTTTGAACCCCAACTCCATAGAAATATGGAAGCTTATATGGATGACATAGTGGTCAAAACCAAGGACAGGGCAACCCTCATACCGGATTTGCAAGAAACATTTGCGAACCTGCACAAGATCAATCTCAAGCTAAACCTTGAGAAGTGCGTCTTTGGCGTCCCTTCCGGCAAGCTTCTCGGGTTCTTTGTGTCACAGCGTGGGATAGAGGCCAATCCGGACAAGATCAAAGCTATAGAGCAAACTGAAGCACCCAAGCGAATCAAGGATGTGCGTCGGCTTGCTGGTTGTGTCGCCGCCATGGGCAGATTCATTTCCAAGTCTGCCGAGCGTGCCCTTCCCTTTTTAAAGATCCTGAAAAAGGCGAGCCCGATGGAGTGGACGCCAGAAGCCGAAGCAGCATTGCAAGATTTGAAGAAGTACCTCTCCTCCGCGCCAATACTAGTTGCGCCTAGGCCACAGGAGCCATTGCTGCTATACCTGGCGGCAATGAACCAGGTGGTCAGCGCCGCACTAGTGGCGCAGAGAGAGGTTGACGATGAGGTAATGGCAGCGACAGAGCCCGACACCACCAATGCAGAGACGACACAGCCAGTCGAAGTGCCGCCGAAGAAGAAAATGATGCAGCACCCGGTCTACTTTGTTAGTTCCCTCATGCAGGGAGCTAGATCAAGGTACTCCAGCGTGCAGAAACTGCTCTTCGGCCTTCTTATGGCCTCGAGGAAGCTACGTCACTACTTCCAGGCACACGAGATCACTGTCGTCACTCGCCTCCCTCTGCAACGGATATTGCACAATCCAGATGCAACAGGAAGAATTGTGGAATGGGCACTGGAGTTGTCCAGCTTTGGCCTCAAGTTTGAAAGTATTTCGACGATTCAGAGCCGAGTCCTGGCGGAGTTCATTGCAGAATGGACCGCAAGTCTGACGAAGAAGCCCAAGAGACTGCTCTCCCCGGCAAGGGGGCAAGTTGCAGTTGGATCATGTACTTTGATGGAGCTTTCTCCTTACACGGCGCCGGGGCTGGCGTACTGCTTGTCGCGCCCACCGAAGAGCACCTCAAGTACGTGATCCAGATGCACTTCCCCAGGGAGGTGTCAACAAACAATAGGCAGAGTACGAAGGGCTGCTTGCCGGTCTTAGGATCGCGGTGGACCTCGGAATCAAGAAGGTCATCGTCAGGGGCGACTCGCAGCTCGTCGTCAAACAAGTCAACAAGGACTACCAGAGCCCGTTGATGAAGGCCTACGTCGATGAAGTGAGAAAGCTGGAAGAGCATTTCGACGGTATACAGGCTGAACACGTTCCCTGAGCGGAGAACGATATCGCCGATTACCTGTCAAAACGCGCTGCCCTCAAGCTACCTGTGGAACCAGGTACCTTTGTGCTCCAGCTAACTCAGCCATCCGTTGATCCATCAACAGAGCAGAACAAGAGGAGGAAATCAGGACCCGGCAAGTACTTTCCTGCCGAGCTCCCCGAAGCCGCCGGCAAGGATGTTGCCAGGGACACTATGCCCGCCACGGGACGGCTAGCTCCGGCGGAGCGTCAAGCTCTTGCCGTCGAGACAGCCACTCCTATAGCGGAGGAAATGCCTTTAGTCCTCGCCGTCGAGCCCCAGGCTCCAGCGTGGGCACAACATACCGTCTGATTCCTCTAGACAGGGGAACTTCCTGAAGAGCAGGGAGAAGCGGAAAAAGTAGCCCGTTGCTCTACCATGTACCAGTTCGTCGATGACGTCCTGTACAGAAAGAGGCCGAACGGTGTGAAATTGAAGTGTATCCCTCGGGAGGAAGGACTAGAGCTGTTGGCGGAGATACATGGAGGCATATGTGAATCCCACATCGGGTCAAGGGCCCTTGCCGGCAAGGCATTTCGGCAAGGTTTCTTCTGGCCCACCGCCCTCCAGGATGCGACGACACTAGTCACCAGGTGTGAAGCGTGTTAGTTCCATTCAAAGAAGCTTCATCAGCCAGCTCAAGCCCTTCAAACCATTCCTCTCTCTTGGCCCTTCTCGGTCTGGGGGCTCGACATACTGGGCCCTTTCCCCCGCGCTGTCGGGGGCTTTGAGTACTTGTACGTTGCAATCGACAAGTTCACAAAGTGGCTGGAGGTGGAGGCAGTGAGGAAGGTCACAGCTCAGTCAGCCGTCAAGTTCTTCAAGGGACTAGTGTGCCGTTTTGGTGTACCCAACAGGGTCATCACCGACAACGGCACACTGTTCACAAGCAGCACCTTCATGCAATATATCCAAGACCTCGGCAGCAAAGTCTGTTTTTCTTCCATTGCTCACCCACGAAGCAATGGTCAAGCTGAGAGGGCAAATGCTGAAGTACTGCGAGGCTTAAGGACCAAGACCTTTGACAGGCTGCACAAGAGTGGAAGGCGCTGGATTGATGAGTTGCCGACGGTTCTTTGGTTGATCAGGACGACGCCAAATCGAGCCACCGGCCAGACACCCTTTGCCCTAGTATACGGGGCAGAAGCAGCTCTCCCGACTGAACTCATATACGGGTCACCTCGAGTGCTCGCTTATGATGAGCTTGAGCAAGAGCAACTGCGGCAAGATGATGCAATGCTCCTTGAGGAAGATCGTCTTCGGGCGGCTGCGAGAGCAGCATGCTACCAGCAAGCCTTGCGCCGCTACCATAGCCGCAAGGTTCATGCCCGAAGCCTTGAGGAAGGCGACCTTGTCCTTGGATGCGTTCAATCGGCCAAGAATTCCAACAAGTTGACGCCGAAGTGGGAAGGCCCTTATCGGGTAATACGAGTCACCAGGCCCGACGCAGTCCGCCTGGAGACCGAAGATGCCGTTCCAGTGAGTAACTCCTGGAACATTGAGCATCTTCGCAAGTTTTACTCGTGAGGCGCGGCTTGCCGGCCCCCCCGGCAAGCCACCTTTTGTACAAGCATTGCCGATGATTCATGTAACCCTTTGTACAAAGCCAGGCGCAGACCCTGAGCACAAGTAAATGAAGTGCTGGCGCCCTAAGTTATAGCATGCATGCTAGGTCGAGTCTCGTCCTTGGTTAGGGTTGATAGTGCTTAGCGGCGACTAACCCCTAGCTTAGAGGTCGAGTGTGCGTCTCTTTGCCGTTCTTTCATCTTCTTTGGTTCGTAGGACTCACAGGTATCCTTGCCGGATCACTTGAGGACGAAAAAGAGAAGAGGGACAGACTAGCATCTAGACCTCGGCAAGCCAGTATTGCCGGGGGCTGCAAGAGCAAAGATTCACCCACGACAAACCAGAGTTGCCAGGGGCTACAGCTTCAAATAAGTTCTTCATCCCTTGTCATGCATTCCCTTATGGACTGAGGTGTGTGAAACCTCGTTTTTTCCTAAAACTACCGTGCTCCCCTAACTCTAGGCCCTAGGGCTCGTTCCTGGGGCTAGGTTTGGTAGTGGTCACAGCAGCGAGAGGATGAAACAAGGAGCCTGAACCCACCTCATCCCTGCCTCCGCCAAAGGTGTGAGAAAGGTCGAGCGAAGTGGGGAGACGGCAAGGCCTGTTGCCAGGCAAGGAAATGTTTATCTTAAGGATATCAAGGATTTACTCCTTGTTGTGGGTTCTACCCACAAACAAATGACCCGGCAAGCACCCCTTTTTCATTAAAAACATTCCACTCAGGTACAGTCCATAGGGAATGAAAAACATGAATGATGGGATTACAAGTTTTAAATTCAGCTAAGGCCCAAAGGCTTACAAACTAAAAAGAGATAAGGTGCCTGTAATCCCTCCCTCTCCTCAGGAGGAAGGTCAAGGAGGCGAAAAGGGCAAAAGGGGTGCCTAGGCGAGCTACGGATGGCAGAAGGCACCAAGAGAACATCTCGGTGGCCGTCCGAAGGCTGGATGGTGATGGCGGCGCCGGAAGCAGAGCTCGAAGATGAGGCAGCAGGACGTCAGCACGCGTCGAAGGCGTCGATGCCCGCATACTCCGACTTGATGGCCTTGCCGCCCACCCTCTTCCTCTTTCGTAGCCTCCCAACGCCAGCCGCCCAAGGAGACGACCCCGGGAAGTTCAGGGAGCCGGCGACGCGGATGATGGGGTCGCCGGTGCCGCACGGAGCGGCACCCGACACCTAATCGGACCCGTCATCCTGCTGCCTACTACCCTCGTCGTCGCTGCCGCTGTCCTCCTCGTCACTCCCACCCGAGGAGGAGTCTTCACTATCAGAAGAGCTCTCCACGCAGCACCTTGCATGGGTCCCAAAGCACCCGAAGACCTTGACGGAGAGAAGGCCACCCTCCATCAGCTTAAAATGGAGAGTGAGCCCCTCCGTCAAGCGGTGGATATGGGCAAACGTCTTCCATCCCCTACGGAGATACATCACGTGAGGGGCGGGGAAATCGACGCGAGCCCGCGTGCCACTGATCGCGCAACCCCTCATGTGCAGCCACAATGACTCTGGTGGGTCCAGCTCCATCTCCCGCGCGAATGGAGTCGGGAGACGAAGGCGACGGCAAGGCGGCCGGCGTAGCCTGACGAAGAACTCGCAAGGGTCATCCCCAATGTGGCCCTCCACAGGGGAAGAACTGCTGGCGGAGGCGAGGCCGGCGCGCCGCCCCGTCCTCCTCTTCCCCGAGCGCCTCGGCCTCGCCCCCTCCCCCTTCCCCTCGTGGCTGGCTCTGCCACCGCGGGTGCAGGAGAAGGAGGGACACGTTGTTGAACGGCGACCCTCGCCGCCACCGTGGAAGGACCAGGATTCCCTCTCTCCATGACGGATGGAAGGGGGGAGTAGAAGCCGAAGGAAGGAGGAGATGAAGGAATGCGGGACGCCATCCCCCCCTCCCGCTCTTTATAAAGGAACGGGTTGGGGCTCGGCCGCCCCGCTCAGCCAATCAAGACGCGAAAGGCGCAGGGAACTGGGACCGATCCGCCGCCCCAGCCCGCGGCGGCCCGGTTTCCCGCCTCCACCGTTCACCACCCCAAGCGCATGAGAGCCACGTGGCAGGCGTGCAGGACCGAGGCGACGGGTGAGGCGACCACTCCCCACCCTGTGATCGTGGGGAGTGGACGCCTTGAAGACCACGCCTCGGCCCTGTTCAGTAAATGGGCCGCGCCTCCACGCCTCCCTCCGTTTATGGGGAAGGCGCAAACCGCCCCCTTTACTACGACGTGACGCATGCGTGCAGAGCTCAGCCCCACGCATGCCGCCCACGTCACACACGCCTCCCCACACCGCGCCACGCGCGGGAGGCATGGGAAGCGCAGCGCGCGAAGAGACTTACCGCGGTAAAAACTGCCCCGCCTGCCCGCGCACCATTTTTGGGCCTAGCCCAACGATGCGATTGCACTTACGTGTGGCCCAGGCCCGGGGGCTCCTGTCGGTGTACAAAAAGAGGGGTACACTTTTTGTACCCCTATAACTGTGCACGGGCAGTCTGAGCCACGGGCACCACCACACTGAGCAAGGCAAGGGAGGTGAGCCAAGGTAAGGCCAAAGCTCAGGAGAAGCATAACGACGCCAAGACCAAGACCGCAAAGAGCAAAGGGGAGGAAGCGGACCCCTCCCCCGGCAAGATCCTTGCCGGGAGGCGGTTTTAGCAAACCCGGCAAGACCCTTGCCGTGGCAGCTCGCCCCACACCTACGGAGTGAGTCACCCTTGAGTCCACTGCCCCCATGGGGCAAGGATTCGGGAGACATCCCCGTGGTGGCATGCAGATCTTTGTGAAGACATTCAAGATCAGATACACCCTTTAGAAGATGATGATCCTTGGCAGGATCCCAGCCAAGGAGGACCACAAGGCCCCCGGCAAGAGCCTTGCCGGGGATGACAGCAGGCGCCACGGCAAGACCCTTGCCGGGGCCCCGGCAAGGCCCTTGCCAAGAACACCCGTAGGGCCACCATCAGGCCCACACCAGTCAAACCTCCACCGCCGTTCGCATGCAGCTGCCGACCCAACCAGCTGGGCAGGCACCTGCGTGGTGGCATGCAGATCTTTGTGGAGACCCACCACTGCGCCACCTCAGCTGCCTGCCTGCCTACATGGCACCGCGGGCGCCGCTGGCCAGGGCGCGTGTCGACGCGAGAGGGAGCAGCAGGGGACGAAACAGGGCTCTCCCCCGTCCCCGATAAAGCAAGGACACCTGGGCAAGACGCATTAAATGTGCCTTGTCATGTAGTGCGAGGGATAACCACACATCACTGTTTCCCTTTCCACCTCCTGGTACTACTGTGGCAACCCCTTTCCTATAAAAGGAGGCCCGAGGCGACCAGAAGGAGGATTCGGCTTTTTGGAGCTCCTCACGCCCCATAGCTAGCTCAAGAACACTGATATACAATCCACCAAAGCAGGAGTAGGGTTTTACGCATCCCCGCGGCCCGAACCTGGATAAATGAACCGTGTGCTATCTGTTTGATCCGCTCTTCTCACGACCCCGCGCCCCGCAACCGTAGTAGGGATTCTTGTGATCCCATAGGTGTCGTTCATCCCCGATACATGGATACTTGAGGTGACATTGGAGTATCTAGGTGACATTAGGGTTTTTGTCGATTTGCGTCTTAAGGTGTTATTTTACTACGAACTCTAGGGTTGTTTTTGACACTTATAGGAATAGCCCAACGGATTGATCGGAAAGAATAACTTTGAGGTGGTTTCGTACCCTACAATAATCTCTTCGTTTGTTCTCCGCTATTAGTGACTTTGGAGTGACTCTTTGTTGCATGTTGAGGGATAGTTATATGATCCAATTATGTTATTATTGTTGAGAGAACTTGCACTAGTGAAAGTATGAACCCTAGGCCTTGTTTCCTAGCATTGCAATACCGTTTGTGCTCACTTTTATCATTAGTTACCTTGCTGTTTTTATATTTTCAGATTACAAAAACCTATATCTACCATCTATATTGCACTTGTATCACCATCTCTTCGCCGAACTAGTGCACCTATACAATTTACCATTGTATTGGGTGTGTTGGGGACACAAGAGACTCTTTGCTATTTGGTTGCAGGGTTGTTTGAGAGAGACCATCTTCATCCTACGCCTCCCACGGATTAATAAACCTTAGGTCATCCACTTGAGGGAATTTTTCTACTGTCCTACAAACCTCTGCACTTGGAGGCCCAACAATGTCTACAAGAAGAATGTTGTGCAGTATACATCAAGCTCTTTTCTGGCGCTGTTGTCGGGGAGGCTAGGTAAGCGGCACTAACACCCGGTCAACTAAGCTCTTTTCTGGCGCTGTTGCCGGGGAGGTTAGTGCTTGAAGGTATATCTTTAGATCTTGCAATCGAATCTTTTTATTTCTCGTTTTATCACTAGTTTAGTCTATGAAAGAAAACTACAAAAAATGGAATTGAGGTTGCCTCGTATGCTTCATCTTTTTAATATCTTTCGTGAAAATGATGGAAAGGAAAATTGTGCTCAAGTGTTAGTAGAAGAATGCATTAAAATGTTTGGCACTAAATATTAGAATGATGAGCATGATTGCAATGTTTTTAGTATGAATTCTTTGAATATCCATTATGCTAATGATATGCAAAGCCACAAGCTTGGGGATGCTATGTTTGATGAAGATGATATTTTTTGTCCCCCAAGTTTTGATGAGCAAATTTATTATGATTAAAGCATCCCTCCTATCTATGATGATTATTGTGATGACACGTATGCTATAAACAATAATGATATCCATGAAACCTGTCATCATGATTTTAACTTTCAATTGGATTATGCCTCACGTGATAGTTATTTTGTTGAGTTTGCTCCCACTACTATTCATGAGAAGAAGTTTGCTTATGTGGAGAGTAATAGAATTTATATGCTTGTGCATCATGAAAATAGTTCTTTATGTGATAGTTATATTGTTGAATTCATTCATGATGCTACTGAAATTTATTATGAAGGAGGAACATATGCTTGTAGGTATTGCAATAATATCAAGTTTCCTCTCTATGTGTTGAAAATCTTGAAGCTATACTTGTTTTGCCTTCCTATGCAAGTTGATTCTTGTTCCCATAAATTGTTTGCTCACAAAACTCCTATGCATAGGAAGTGGGTTAGACTTAAATGTGCTTGTCATATGCTTCATGATGCTCCCATTATGTTTCAATTTGTATCTTCTATGTGAGCATCATTGAAATCATCATGCCTAGCTTGAAGGCATTAAAGAGAAGCGCTTGTTTGGAGACAGCCCAACATTTACCCCTAATGTTTTTGTGTGTCCTCATGATTAAGCTACTGTATTAATCATGTTTTATAGATTTTGTTTCAATAAAGTGCCAAGTAAAGCCTTTAGGATCTTCTTGGGTGATTGTTGTTTGATCTTGCTGATAAAAACAGAAAGTATGCGCTCACGAAAATAATAATTATTTTTTATCAGAGAGCGATAAAATACCAATTCCAACTGCAGTAGATCTATATACTTTTTATCCTGGTCGTCCTAATTATACAGAATTTTTGGAGTTACAGAAGTACTCGAATTCTCCAGATTACTGGAGACTGTTCTGTTTTTGACAGATTCTGTTTTCATTGTGTTGTTTGCTTATTTTGATGAATCTATGAGTAGTATCGGAGGGTATGAACCATAGATAAGTTGGAATACAGTAGATATTACACCAATATGAATTTAGAATGAGTTCACAACAGTACCAAAAGTGGTGATTTATTTTCATATAATAACCGAGCTTATGAGTTTTCTGTTGAGTTTTGTGTTGTGAAGTTCTCAAGTTTTGGGTAAAGATTCGATGGACTATGGAATAAGGACTGGAAAGAGCCTAAGATTGGGGATTCCCAAGGCACCCCAAGGTAATATTCAAAGACAACCAAGAGCCTAAGCTTGGGGATGCCCCGGATGGCATCCGCTCTTTCGTCTTCATTCATCGGTAACCTTACTTGGAGCTATATTTTTATTCACCACATGACATGTGTTTTGCTTGGAGCGTCATTTTGTTTTATTTTGTTTTTCTTGATGTTTGAATAATATCCCAAGATCTGAAATTCTTAAATGTTAGAGAGTCTTCACGTAGTTGCATAATTATTCGACTAATCATTGATCTTCACTTATATCTTTCGGAGTAGTTTGTCATTTGCTCTAGTGCTTCACTTATATCTTTTAGAGCACGGTGGTGTTTTTATTTTATAGAAATTATTGATCTCTCATGCTTTACTTATATTATTTTGAGAGTCATTTAGAACAGCATGGTAATTTTCTTTGGCTATAAAACTAGTCCTAATATGATGGGCATCCAAGATGGGTATAATAAAAACTTTCATATAAAGTATGTTGAATACTATGAGAAGTTTGATGCTTGATGATTGTTTTGAGACATGAGGATGGTGATATTAGTGTCATGCTAGCAGATTAATTGTGAATTTGAGAAATACTCTTGTTGAGGTTTGCAAGTCCCGTAGCATGCACGTATGGTAACCATTGTGTAACAAATTTGAAGCATGAGGTATTTCTTTGGTTGTCTTCCTTATGGGTGGCGGTCGGGGATGAGCGATGGTATTTTCCTACCAATCTACCCCCTAGGAGCATGCGCATAGTGCTTGGTTTTGATGACTTGTAGATTTTTGCAATAAGTATGTGAGTTCTTTATGACTAATGTTGAGTCAATGGATTATACACACTCTCACCCTTCCACCGTTGCTAGCCTCTCTAGTACCACGCAACTTTTGCCGGTACCATAAACCCACCATTTAGCTTCCTCAAAACAGCCACCATACCTACCTATTATGGCATTTCCATAGCCATTCTGAGATATATTGCCATACAACTTTCCACCGTTCCGTTTATTATGACATGCTCCATCATTGTCATATTGCCTTGCATGATCATGTAGTTGACATCGTATTTGTGGCAAAGTCACCATTCATAATTTTTTCATACATGCCACTCTTGATTCATTGCAGATCCCGATACACCGCCGGAAGCACTCATATAGAGTCATATTTTGTTCTAAGTATCGAGTTGTAATCCTTGAGTTGTAAATAAATCGAAGTGTGATAATCATCATTATTAGAGCATTATCCCGTGTGAGGACATACAAAAGGGGGAGGCCAAAGAAGCCAATGAAAAAAAGAGGCCTGTCCGTGTCAAAACCAGCGGATCTCGGTTACGGGGTCCCGAACTGTGCGTCTAAGGCGGATGGTAACAGGAGGCGGGGGACATGATGTTTACCCAGGTTCGGGCCCTCTCGATGGAGGTAATACCCTACATCCTGCTTGATTGATCTTGATGATATGAGTATTACAAGAGTTGATCTACCACGAGACGAAGAGGCTAAACCCTAGAAGCTAGCCTATGGTATGATTGTTGTTGTCGTACGGACTAAACCCTCTGGTTTATATAGACACCGGAGGGGGCTAGGGTTACACAGAGTCGGTTACAAGGGAGGAGATCTACATATCCGTATTGCCAAGCTTGCCTTCCACGCCAAGAAGAGTCCCATCCGGACACGAGATGAAGTCTTCAATCTTGTATCTTCATAGTCCAACAGTCCGGCTGTTCGGAGACCCCCTAATCCAGGACTCCCTCAGTAGCCCCTGAACCAGGCTTCAATGACGATGAGTCCGGTGCGCAGATTTGTCTTCGGCATTGCAAGGTGGGTTCTTCCTCCGAATACTCCATAGAAGATTTTGAACACAAGGATAGTGTCCGGCTCTGCAAAACAAGTTACACATACCACCACAGAGAGAATAATATTTCCACAAATCTAATTTGCTGACACGTTTAGCAACATGACATCACGTCATGGCCCGGTCATTATTCGAACCGATTTTCTCAAACAGCACTGCACATGTTGCGAGGCGGTTTTCTTGACACGTCTTGTCGAAGCAGAGATCGTGTCCCCCTTATTACGGGATTCTCATCAATACGGACGTGGGTAACCCAATTTTGCCTGTTGGTATGACTCCTCGATTTTAGGCAAGTCCCAAACGGCCACGAGGAGCACGCTTGATATTAACCCACTTTATAAAGAGGCCAAGGCCTGTCCTTTTTTTCCTTCTCGTACTCAATCGAATCCTTCCCCCACCTCAAGTTCCAACACCCAAGGCTCAGGTCAGGCGCTTCGGACCTTCAACCATGTCTGGATCCAACCTTCAAGGTCGGTGGATGCCTTCCTCTGTCATAGAGGAAGACATCAATAAGCTAAGAGAGGCCGGGTATTTGACCGGCGAAATCTGGCATAGGTTGCCTACTCGAGGGCAGGTCATCCCCACTCCCGAACCCGGCGAGAGCGTTGTATTCATCTCTCACTTCCTCCGAGGGCTAGGCCTCGCTCTGGATCCCTTTGTTAGGGGGCTCATGTTTTATTATGGGCTGGATTTCCATGACCTGGCCCCGGATTCCCTCCTTCACATCTCGTCGTTCATCGTCGTATGTGAGGCCTTCCTCCGCATTACCCCACACTTTGTCTTGTGGCTCAAGATTTTTCAATGTGAAGCCAAAGATGATCGAGGGGCGACACGCAGAGTGCGGAGGTGCCGTAATAAGCAAAAGCATTGATGTTCCATGGCCAGAGGGTTCCTTCCCGGAGGTGTCCAGTTTATGGCAACGGGAGTGGTTTTATATCACAGCTCCCCGAAGTACCAAGTGGGTAGCCGCCCCTGCCTTTCGCTCGGGCCCCCACCACAACTGACGTCATGGATCAACAAGGGGCTGGACTGGGGGCCAGTAAATGATGTGCCGATATTGCAGAGTCGCATCCGAGATCTCCTCGAGAGAGATGTCAGCCTGGTCACGGTAATGCAAGTTATGCTAGTTCGTCGGGTCCCGCCTTGCAAACATCGACCCCTCTGTATGTGGGAGTTCAACCCGGAAGAACCGCGAACTATTCAGCACTTCCTCGGCATGACTCTCGAAGAGATGTACAAATTGTTCTTCGGACCACAAATAAAGTGTCCGGACACCATCGAGGATGCGGGTCTGAGCTGTAATCGCCTAGATACCCAAGTAAATAATCCCGTGGCCGAACACGATGTCTTTTTATTTATCATAACATCATTCTGAAAAGTCTCTCTTTGACCAGGACTGGGTAACGAAGGCGAAGATGATCAGGTGTTCGGCCCCCTTCCCGAAGGCTCGGACGATCCAGTACTAGCCAGAATGCTCGAGCCAGCGCCTTATCAGGCGCCCCCAGGGGAAGATAACGGGGGAAATAAAGAGGCTGAAAGCAGGCCTCACTCATTATTCATCCAAACCGGGGGAGTTAGCTTCTCCGCAAAGGAGGATAACCAGGGAGAAGAATCTGAAATTCCCTCTCCCCAAGGAAGGAAGAGGACCACCTCTGAAGACCCGGAAACAAATGTTTCCAAACGGGGGAAGAAATCTTCGCCAGAGGGTCCTGCCTCGGAGGGTACTCTTGCTGCACAGTACCCGCAAGGGGATCAGCCCTCTATCGAGCTGTAAGTACACAAAAAGTACTTAATAGTAAAAATATCCTACATTACTTCTAAAGACAATAACCGAAGCATATATCTTGTAGTTCGGATCGTAGCCCTTCTCAACTGAGTTTGTCTTTGGGGGATCTTCTTCCGGAGATGATGGAGGGAGAAACACCTCCCCCTGCCACCCCGCCTTATGAGGCGGGCGACCCTGAAGTGTCGTCGCAAAGGGTTTCTCCTGATCCGCCAAGGCCAGAGGGTAATCCTTTAGCCACCCAAAGTCCTCAATATTCAGCTCCTAAAGAGAGCAATAGAAAGAGTCTGGAACCGTCCGGTGTGCGATCGGGCGCACTGAAGGATCTTCTGGAGCAAGCGGCCATCTCAGAAGCGCATCGTACGCTAATGGGTACGGTGATTGAGAGGATTTCATCCGCCGAAAGCGGGTTGCATGAAGCTTTTATGAGTTTGCTAAAAGGCTTTGAGGTACGTGAAATAGTGTATGTTTTTGACAGTACCGCACACGTTAGGTGTGCCCTATGTACATAGTAGCCCCTGAGACTCTGGTTGCCGTCGAGAACGGTGGCAAACAGAGGATCATAGTCCCGGGTAATAATCAGGCCGCCTTCATGTGCAGGTGGCTGAAGGTCCAGTGGCTAACCAGACTGATGAGTTTGCCGAGCTGAAGCGGCAATTTGATGTGGCAGATGCCGACATCATGCTTGTCAACAAGCGGCTCGACGAGGCACAGGGTATGTGATTTCTCCGGTGATCAACACATAGTAAGAGGAGCATGATGCCAGTATCTTTAATATGTTGTGACTGCAGATGGAGTTGCCGCTGTGGAGACCCTTCGGGCGAAACTTGCCCGAGCCAAGGAACAAGCCAGGAATAGTGATGCAGCCGCTCTAAAGGCGGTCGAAGAGCTAAGGGCCAAACACGCTGCGCATTGCCAAAGCAAGGAGAAAATAGCCAAGATGGCCATTGAGTTGAAAGACGCCGCCGGCCGTTACCAGCTTCTTGAAAAAGAAAGCCGAGTGAAGGCGACGGACCTGGAGAAGGCCATGGTAGCAGCCAAGGAAGCCCGCTCCAAAATCAGAGTGGTGAAGGAGGAGCTGCGTCAAGCTGGAGATATCACGGCTGGGAAGCCCTTTTTGTTGCGGATGAACTTCGGGGATCCCAAGTATGCCCCTCTTGATAAACTATGGAGTTCTGCAGACGCATACGTGGATTTGGCAGCAAGTGCTGCTGATGCGGCCGAGTACTTCAAGGATCAAAAAGATCGTGAAGTGGAAAAGATGTTCTGGTCACAGTTCAATGTTCCAGTGTGTCCGCTGTTGTTGAATGAGCGAATGGCCGAGTGGTCCGAGCTCCATAGGTTGTCCGGGCTTGCCATGAGGTCTGTTGTGGATCATCTGTGGCTGGAAGGGCCAAGGCCGAATAGTTATTTTAGTTTAGTGCAACAATTCCTTGGTGCTGTGCCGCACATCGACGCTATGAAGAGGTCGGCGTGCATAGCGGGTGTGCGGATGGCACTTGCCCGTGTCAAGACATACTGGGCAGAGATGGAGGCCACCACTATTGCAACCCAGAGTTCGGCCGTGGGCTGAGTATCTACCGAGCACTACTTTGAAGAAGTCCTTGAAGGTGCTCGTTCAATAGAGGCTCAGTGCTCGAAGAATATTATGTTCTAGTGACATGTATTCCCATTGTAAAAAACAATGTTTTATTGAATTGTCAAGGCTGTGTTTATACTTTTGCCTGAAAGTATTATGATGCCTCCTGTGTGGCCGTTTATGTATATATGTATATAACCTGAAAGTTTGCAGTCGTCGACTTCATCCCCCACGCATATAATGCAGGGGTGTTTGCAAAAAATGTGTATTCACACTTGATCCAACGTCTTGGTCCATTAAGGAGGTGGTAGCGCAGAGAACGAGGCAATCGGACTATATGCTTTAACACTTTCACTTAGCCATAGGAGTTTGACGGTGGGACTACTATATAGCCCCTGGTACCTCTGCACTTGTCCGAATACGGTGCGCGTACGTACATGACCGGGAAACGGCCCTTCGTTAATGCGGAGGAATCCCGAAGATTCCACTAAGTCATCGAGTGGTTGACCAGTCTCGCGCTTTATCATGATAGTTAGTTTTCGGCTTTCTCTACTGAGGCGCTCATCCGGATGAACCAAGGCACAATCGCAGTAGTTCTCCCGATGCCGCCTTAGCCGATAGAGCGGAACTTAAGGTAGCAAAACGTGGGAGCTGGGCAAACCCAACATTTGACCAAAGACATGATTCAGAGCTGATGCATATAAGGCCAAACTCGCGACGCCGAACACTCCCTAAGGTATTCGGTCTTTATAACATATGCTGGGCTGAACAATGCCCTTAATAATAAACCCCGAGTGTCTAGGTACATGCAATATTCTGACGTGGCGAAATACCAATAACGTCAGCATCCTTCTCGGTTGTACTGAGTATCCGGGGGATGTGAGCAACAAGAGACAGTAAAAAAGGTTTACACATGGTCTTTATCTGAAAAGAAACCTTTGAGCGGGTCCCTACTGCATGTCTGCGCCTGTATCTCCGTTCTGCCGTGTCCTGGACGGGTGTAGCACGATTGTCATCTGTAAAAGAGAAGAACTTAGGTGAAAGTTGTCGTGCCAAAAAATTGGTTATTCTTGATAAACCATTAAAATTCAAGATAAGTCAAGTTGAGCTGAACTAGCCCTGATTACACACGAGAAGCCCCTGGTACCGTCTATGAGGGTTTAACCATCAAACCAATCTTAGGTATATCTATTGATGCACCGGACTCATCTAACCATGTCCGCGGTCTTGACGACCTGTCATTTATTCTGGTTGGTGAGGCCGTCTAGTGCTCGGCTGTTAAAGCCGCCGCACGTTCTTCCGCGCGTAGAGAACACTCAATATTTCCACTAACTGTGATGGTGCCACATGGACCAGGCATCTTAAGCTTAAGAGAAGCATAATGTGGTACCGCATTAAAACGAGCGAAAGCTGTTCTTCTGAGTAGTGCTTGATAGCCGCTTCGGAATGGAGCAATGTCAAAGTCTAACTTCTCACTTCGGTAGTTGTCGGGTGAACCGAATACAACCTCTAGTATTAGAGAGCCCGTGGAGCGGGCCTTCGGGCCTGGTATTACTCCCTTGAAGGTAGTATTACTGTGGCTGATTTTTGTCGGGTCTATCCCCATTTTGTGGACTGTGTCCGGATATATCAGATTTAGACCACTGCCGCCGTCCATAAGGACTCGTGTGAGATGGTATCCGTTTATTATTGGGTCTAACACCAAGGCAGCCAATCCTTCATGCCGGATGCTTGTCGGGTGATCCCTGCGATCAAAAGTGATCGGGCAGGCCAACCAGGGGTTGAACTTAGGGGTGACGGGCTCTACGGCGCGTATGTCTCGGAGTGCATGTTTGCTTCTCCTCTTCGTCACGTGGATCGTGTTTACTGTTTTAACCTTTGGTGGGAATTTTTTCTGTCCTCCAGTGCTTTGCTGGCGAGGTTCGTCCTCGTCTTCGCTTGGTGTTTCCCTCCCCTTGTGTTCGGCGTTGAGCTTACCGTCCTGCTTGAAGACCCAGCATTCTCTGTGGGTGTGATTTGCAGGTTTATCGAGGGTGCCATGAATCTGACATAATTTGTCTAGAATCTTATTTAGGCTAGAAGGTCCATCTCTGCTGCCTTTGGAAGACTTTTTCCGCTGACCTGGTCGAGAGCCCTTGAATCAGGCGTTTACCGCCGTATTATCTGGGCTGTCTTCTTTATTTTGATGCTTGCTTTTACTGTGTCGTGGTTTTCCATTAGCATCCCTGACTTCGGATGTGCTTGGGTCGCTGGTGCTACTGCGGGCTAACCAGCTATCTTCGCCCGCGCAAAAGCGGGTCATGAGGCTTGTCAGGGCTACCATTGTTCTTGGTTTTCTTGGCCGAGGTGTCTGGTGAGCCATTCGTCTCGGACGCTGTGCTTGAAAGCTACTAAGGCTTTGGCGTCCGGACAGTCGACGATTTGGTTCTTCTTTGTGAGAAACCTGTTCCAAAGCTTTCGGGCTGACTCTCCGCGCTGTTGAATTATATGACTTAAATCGTCTGCATCCGGAGATCGGACATAGGTCCCTTGAAAATTAGCCCGAAAAGCATCCTCGAGCTCCTCCCAACTTCCAATTGAGTTTTCGGGGAGGCTTTTCAGCCAGTGCCGAGCTGGTCCTTTAAGTTTGAGGGGCAAGTACTTGATGGCATGGAGATCGTCTCCACGAGCCATATGGATATGGAGGATAAAGTCCTCAATCCAGACCCCGTGGTCAGCACTACAAAAAAAAGACACATCCGTGACATTTCGGGCCGAACGAAAAAAAATTCTGTCATACATATGACACTTCTATGACGATAATTCTGTCAAAACCCGGTATCATCATAGATGTGGTGGGCTCCTACTTCTATGACAAAAAATCATGACAGAAAATGGGCTTTTCGTCCTGGGCGGGCCGGAGACGCAGCTGCATGACATTCTTTGGGCCGTCCATGACGGAGAAAACCGTGGTAGAAGCGAGGGGGAGGAAAATTTCAGGGAGTTCCCGGTTACGGTGGGAGGTCGGGGGCCGAGCGATGCGCGTTTCTCTCGTTCACGTACGCGCGTGTGTGCGAGGCGTTGGCTCTAAGTAAACCCGAGCGAGGCGTTGGGCTCTAACTGAACCCGAGCGATTGCACTGCAGGCTACGCATTACTAAACCCGAGCGATCGATCGATGGCTGTTAACTGAACCCGATCGAGCGGTTCCTTCGCTACTGCTGCTAACTGAAGCCGACCGATGCTGCCTCTGGGATGAACAGTGAGTGTTGCGGGGGTGGGGGGGGGGGGGGGGGGTTGGATGAACAGTGAGCGGTGGCGTTGCCTCTGGATGAACAGGACCCCGTGGTGTGGTGGAGGGCTGGATGAACAGTAGACGGTGGAGGGGTGGCCGTGGAGGGGTGGTTGAACAGGACCCCGTGGTGTGGAGGGCTGGATGAACAGTAGACGGTGGATGGGTGCCCGTGGAGGGGTGGTTGAACAGTAGCCGGTGGAGTAGCGCGCGGTGGAGGCTGGATGAACAGGAGCCCGTGGAGGCTGGAGGAGGTCGACGGTAGCCTGTGGAGGTTGGAGGAGGTCGACGGTGGAGATGAACAATATCCCGTGGAGTCCCGTTTTGCGGTACGCCACACCCCTCCTGATGAACAGGACCCCATTTCGACCGTAGGAGGTCCGTTTTGTCCGTTTTGTGGTACACCACACCCCTCCCGATCAACAGGACCCCCATTTCGACCGTAGGAGGTCTGTTTCCTCCGTTTTGCGGTACGCCACACCGCTCCCGATCAACAGGACCCCCGTTTCGACCGTAGGAGGTCCGTTTCCTCTGTTTTGCGGTACGCCAGACCCCTCCCGATTAACAGGACCCCGTTTCGAACGTAGGAGGCTCGTTTCCTCCGTTGTGCGGTACGCCAGGCCTCGTTGCCATCGTCTGTTCCGTCCAAGCCCTCTCGATGAACACGACCACGCATTCCGTTCCGACCCAGCCGGTTGGCTCCCACGCGTTCCGTTGCCTCCCGATGAACACGACGCATTCCGTTGCCTCCCCATGAACACGACGCATTCCGTTGCCTCCCCATGAACACGACGACGACGCTGTTTCTCCGTTCCGACCCAGCCATGTACACGAGCCCTGGCCGTACGTATGCGCAAGTAGGCGTTCGAGACCCTGCCTGTATGTACACATACATGGCCGTATTTTCTTTCTTGCACCTTGGCTGCTGTACGTCCGTGTACATGCTACGTGCGCGCCTCTACTACAACACGTACGCGCCTCTACTACGACACATGCGCGCCTCTACATCCACCAGTATATATGTACGTACACATTCGCGACCAGAATGACAATGCTACGTACGCTTCGACCAGGTGGGTCCCGACTGTCAGGCACTTCCTTGCCTGCGAAGATGTAGCTGGTGGGTCCTAGCAGTCAGGGGGGCGAATCGTTTTTTTGCCTGGACGCACTTCCTTGCGTGCGAAGATGTAGCTGGTGGGTCCCAGCAGTCAGGGGGAAACGTTTTTTTGCGAAATACAGTGGCCCGTCCGGTGGGTCCTAGCTGTCAGGTGGAGGAATCATTATTTTCCGCGTAATAAGGAGGCACTTCCTTGCTGCGGCCGTGGACCCAGCTGTCAGCCTCTCCACGTACAGTCCACGTCCGATGGAAGTCGTTCCTTGACCACGTTAACCACGCCGCGCCGAGTGCACCAGGGCGGTGGACGACGGCGAGGCCTAGGAAGGGGACGACGGAGAGCCAGGGAAGATGCGGCAGTGGAAGCCCGCGCGGAGAGGAGTACGAGGGTTCACTAGTTCGTCTGCGGTGTGAGGCTGCCGTCGCTGCAGGGCCTGGCCAGCGGTGGGAATAGTAGGGGGCAGTGAGGCCTCCACGGCAGCACAGCCGGCCACGGGAGGCAGGAGCATGCGGCATGACCGGCGCTGCTTTGGGCGGCTGGAGCAAGAAGACCAAAGGTTGAAGAAGCACTACGGCCGTTGGATGGCCATTGTACGGTCACTGGAGCTAGAATCGTTCATATTGACTAAAGTTGACAAAGGACCCTGTCCCAGTCAACTTAGTAGGCCCACAAGTCAGCCTCCCACCATGCTGGGTCCCAGCTAGCAGGGGGAGTATTCATTTTTTTGTGCGTAATAAGGAGGCACTTCCGGTGGGTCCGAGCTGATAGCGGGGGGAACGTTTTTTCGTGAAATACATTGGCCTGTCTGGTGGGTCCCAACAGTTAGGGGGAAATGTTTTTTTTCGCGAAATAAGGTGGCCTGTCCGGTGGGTCCCTGCTGTCAGGTGGAGGAATAATTATTTTGCGCGTAATAAGGCGGCACTTCCTTGCGGCCGCCTGGACCTAGCTGTCAGCCTCTCCACATAGAGTACTCTTCCGATGGATGTCGGTCATTGACCACGTTGACCACGCCGCACCGAGAGCACCAGGGCGGTGGTCTGGACGACGCGGAGCCGGGGAAGACGCAGCAGTGGAAGCCCGCGCGGAGAGGAGTACGAGGGTTCACTGGTTCGGCTGCGGTGTGAGGCTGCCGTCGCGGTAGAATAACAGGAGGTGTGGGTGAGTAGAGGGATGGCCTGGCCAGCGGTGGGAGTAGTACGGGGCGGTGAGGCCTCCGTGGCACCACAGCGGGCCACGGGAGGCAGGAGCACGCGACACGACCGGCGCTGCTTTGGGCAGCTGGAGCAAGAAGACCAGAGGTTGAAGAAGCACTACGGCCGTTTGATGGACATCGTATGATCACTGCAGCTAGAATCGTTTATATTGACTAAGTTGACAAAGCCCTTGGTACGCGTCAACTTAGTAGGCCCATAGCTCGGATTTGGCAGAGAACATACAGCCCATTTGCGATTTGTAAGAATGTACGACCCATTTTTTAATTCTAATGGAATTTACTACAGCCCATTTACAGTTTGTTAAAAGTATAACCCAACTTCTAGCTAGGACAACAATTAATAATTTCAAACAACCGCTCAAAATATAATTCAAAAAAAATTCCCACATTTTGATGGGATCCGAAATATTTTTATCCGAAATTTCTAGTCAGGTTAAATATAATTTCAAAATAAAGTTTTATTACGTTAAAATCCAATGAAATATTGCGTGCGCAACAAGTAATGAAATTAAAATTTTCAAATTCCAAAAATAATATATTTTTCAAACTAATTATGTGTTTGGTGCATACTAACTGTCCAGTTATTATAATTACATCCCATTTATTATTTCTTAAAGTCCATTTTCTTGTTAAGCCTAATGCATACCTCCTAGGAAAGTTTGCAGCCCAGCGGGGCAGAGAATAACAAGTTAACCCGGATATTGTGTACAACTGTCGGCCCAGTTGCATTGTTGATGTTGAAAAAAAGGCCTGGGTAGTACAGTACAACCTAACATGGTTACTCAGCCCACATTCAGCGACGCCGGAAAGGCCCAAACAAGGCTTCTGTACAACGTTTTGAAGTCACTGAGCTCAATCAATAACTTAAGAAAAAAGTTAGATTACAGTGGAACCTAATTAAAAGCTGTCACAAGCAAATAAATAATTCAACGGGTCCCACTTGTGCATGTGTGCGTGTGTGTGCGTGTGTGAGAGAGAGAGAGAGGGAGAGAGAGAGGGAGAGAGAGAGAGGGAGAGATAGAGAGAGACCCATCGGTTGATGCTCGTAAATACATCTTTCAGCCATATGCATTGCTGATGCTTAGTAAAAACTTATATAGTTGACACAATCATATAGAACATCATAGCACACTGAACTTGCATACAAAAATTTCACGCATGCGACACAATCAGGATGGAAGCAGTGGATCGCTACGGGAAGGGCTATGTTGAAACCAACGAAGTCGTACATAACGGTTCATCGTCTTTATCAATGACGGGGAAATATCTTGAATGTTGTGCAAAGAAAACAGACAGACAACACAATAAGTTCTGCTAGCACATTAAGTTGACGTACAACCCTTTCTGAAAAAAGTTCAGGTACAAAATTAGAACAGGTCACAATCAAATGTACTGGCATATCAGTGCTTCACACCCATAGCTCGGATTTAACTACTATCTGACAAGATTCAGTTGTTACCTCAAATTAGAGCACATCCAGGCAGCCAGCCCTGCCTCTTCTCCCAAAGAAGCAGTGGCCTCCGCCGCGCGATGGAGTAGGCCATGTGCCATCCAATGTTCCGAGCAACACGGGGAAAGTCTAACGTTGACTCTTTTAATGGACGTCGTCGATGGACCCTGGCACCAGCGGCGGCGGCAGGACTTTGATTGATGGATTGACCACTTCTTCGACATGCACGAACACTCGATACAGGTACATCCCTAACATGGTCCGCGGCGGCCTTGGTGGCGACGAATAGTACAACCCCGCTTCCTGCACCGGTATCTCAACACCAATCACCTTCGGTATGGTGGATGGCTTCTTCATCCATGCCATAACCGTTAGAGCCCAGCTGTCTGGAGGAACAAACATACTTACGAGCTCACCTTCAAGGTCGTTGATAAGCTCGTTCATGGACTCGCTGTTCCAAGCACGTCGAGGCATGCCGTGGAAGGTAAGCTTTTTTAAAAACTCAAGCTCAGAGGGCACCGAGCCCCATCCTGGGTGCCACCGATCAAAGCTCACCAGCGCGCCATCGCAGAACAAACGCCGGGAAGATTCGAACACATGACTGCAGTCGAAAGTTGTCCGGAACCTGACAAAGATATCAGCTGGTGGCAGACAGACTTCAACGAGCAAGTCACTTATTTGAATGCCGTGCGCAATGCCAAGAGCTTTGACAAGGTCGTCCGACGAGACGGGAGGCCGGTCGCCGTTGATTGTTACCATCAGCACTTTGCCGGCAAACTTGTCGTCAAGCGCCGCCATGCCATTGTTGAGCGACAACACACAGCGACCGAAGGCAGGACTAACCAAATTCTCGTGCATGCCCAATCAACGCCCTGCCGTGATGCATGCAGTGGTCGTTCTGGTGCATCAAGGACGGCATGCAGATCGTTCCACACTTGAGAAGAGGAAAAATGGAAAGGTAGAACGTGGCAGCAAAGGAAGAGAACGCTGGCTAACGAGGCTGGGAGGGGATCGAGCAGGAAGTTAATGCTCCACGCCTAAGGGTTTTTGGAAAACCTGATTTTCATAAGGTGACTTATACTCACCTAAACGGAGGGAGTATTCCTTAACCAGAGAATGCTGTGTCTCCCACTCACGCGCTCAAAAAAAAACTACGACACATTTTTTTATCTGTTTGCATAGGTCCCACCTATCAGGAAGGATGGGCACGTACACGAACAGGTCCGACTCATCAGTCTACCCGCATAGCCTTTTCGTTTAGTCTACCTAGTCATCTAATCAACTGCCTACACGCCACTTCTCCCATTTACTTCTCCATCGGGAACCAATTCTCCTCGGCTTCTTCACCTCCCCTTCGTCTTCATTTGCATCCAAACCCCACTACGTTCACATTGTTTTAACCTCTTTAAATAATCATGTACTACTTCAGTTAGACTAGCCATCTAATCCTAATTCTCCAAACCATAGCCCTCCGTTCCAGCGGTTCCAAATGGCGGAAGAGATCGAGATGCAGGTTTTTAGCGTCCAACATGTCCTCGTCGAAGGCTCGATGTGCATAGTTGCCACTGTCACTGTCCACCCAAGGGTTGTTTGGCAGTGGATCAACAATGTATCCAACTCCCTCGAAAAGGTAGGATGAGGGTCATCAGTATCAATGCAGAGTACACGGAGCGTGCCCCTAGGAAGATCCAGCAAGCCGCCGTCCTTCAGCTGTGCCACGAAGATGATGTTTTGGTGTACCACATCATACACTCGCCCTCCATACCACGTGAGCTTCACGATTTCTTGTCTCAGGAGGACGTATACTTCTGTGGGGCAGCCATCGAAGGGGACAAACAGAAGCTGGAGCCGTACAACCTTGATTTGAAAAGCATCGCTGACCTACAATCCAGAATCAAAATTCCTGTAGAATATTGTGATAAACAAACACCATCCCTATTCGACGTAGCAAATTTTGTGCTCGGTACAAATCTTCAAAAGGGTGACGAGACGGTGGCATTAAGGTCGTCTGGATGGGAGAATTATCCCTTGACGTACGAGCGGATAAAATATGCTGCCCTCGATGCCCGTGTGAGTTTCGAGATAGCTGCAAGGTCCAAAGAGCTTGTTGCGAAGCCGTCTCCCACAGAGAATGAGAATTAGAAGACGAAGAAGAAGAAGAAGAAAAGGCTGCACCAGCAGGAGGGCATTATGGATGGATGAACTATTTCCTCTCTTGTAAAAAAAGTTATTCCCTCTCGGTGTATATTGATATAGATGGACTATTTCGATGGTGTGCATGTCTTTGGAACAGAGTAGTAGCATGGGTCCGCTTGACTATAAGGAACTATTTATCCACATATATAGCTTTCTCTGCTACTCCTTCCAGTGATCGATATGCAGTGCATGTGTCCGTAGATATGAGAGCTTGTCCATGGAAGTTCAACTACGGTGACCATCATGTTTCATCTCATGATTCCCATGATGCCTCTCCAACCCACGGCACCACGCCCCCCGACGTGCGCCTCACCCCTCTCGGCTGCACCGCCCCTCTGCCTTTGTGTGCATGGCATGTGGGCCACCTAAAATGTGGCGAGCATCAAGTTTCTACCACAGCCACCCGCGATTCCCACGACGCCGCTTGAACCCATGAAACCACATGTCCCCCGACCTGCGGCTCACCCCTTTTGGCCCCACTGCCCCTCTGCCTACAGGAGCATTACATGTGGACCAGTCACCTATCGAGTCCACATGTTATTGACTCAAAGGTAGGTGTAGTAAGGCGCTGAAGCTTAGTCCCGACAGCCCTGAGAGGGAAATGTAACTCCTGCGCCAGGGCTTGTGGTGCTCCCGCAGCACGAACTCGTGCCAAACTCGAGATTTGTTTCTTTACTATACATGCACGCAACGACTTAATGGACATTGTAATCTCAACATGTGATGGGGAGCTGTAAATTTGAATTTGAAACTTATAAAACAAAAAGATTCAAAACAAATAAACTGGGAGAAAGGGACTATATCGTAGGATGTGTCCCATACAAAATAAGTCCCCTGGGTTGTCACTTCGAAGATGCGGTTAGGAAGGAGCACAACGTCTTCCTACTTGTACGGCAACAAATCGGCCGCAGACAGCATGGTCCGCCTTTGACCGCCATGTGCAAGGTTCGTGCTATCTTATTCAATATCACCGTGGTTCCATCGTACCAATTCATGCGGTGGCCCGCTGCATGGCTGATCCCAATGTTGGACAAAGGTTCTACGGGAACGGTGCCACCATTGTAAATGTTGTGCAAATTGATGTTGGTACCCTCCCATACATATGCAAGCCAATCTCCGCTCGCACCAAGCCTAACCTGTGAAACAGTGGGCATGGGGAGAATTAGGAAATGGACACGGAAGTAGTCTTTAGAATGCATTTACTGCGTGATCAAACTCATCTTACCTGCTCATCGGAGGAAATCCGAGTGCCCCTCAACGTCGGCATCTCAAGGGGCGTCAACTTGCAACTACGGCCACGCCACGCTGGAGAGACCCCCAAGGAAACATCCTCGTGCGTTCCACAGAACATCAAGATGCATTTGTATGAGTAGTTTATCTTGTGAGAGAAAAGGATGAACGAGGGAAGGCCTCTAGAGATAGAGATGGACACTGCTACTACCAATGTGCTGGCCAGTGCATTGCAATGGATCCAAAGTAGTAGAATAATACTTGTTCATGTGCTTGAAATATAAACACTCTAGTTTTGATATACATGTGTCAGTATACATGACAGCTTGTCCATGGAAGTTGAACCACGGCAACCATCACGTTTCTTGTTTCTACCACTGCCACACCCACACGCGATTCCCGCGACGCCGCTCCAACCCACGGCACGACGTCCCCCGACGTGGAAATGGATCCTCTTACGTGGCTATCACTGCCTTGCCCTGCCTTTCCTTCACTGACAGGTGGGACCCACACTTATGGGTCCCACATGTCAGTGACAGAATGGTAGGATTGTTCGCGTCAGGGGATCCTCATCCCCCCGACGTGCCCCTCATCCCTCTCGGCCCCACCGCTCCTCTGCCTTTGTGTGCATGATATGCCGGCCAGCTGAACTACGACGACCATCAACTTTCTACCACAGACACACCCGATTGGACGCTGTTTGCCTGCTCCGCTGCTGTGCTCCGATCCGTACTCCCGCACCATCGAATTTTCATCGAGCGGCTGTGACACATTTCGTCCGGGGCATCAATCCTCAGCTGGAGTACTTATGTACTACAGGTAGTACCCACCGGTGTGGCCATCTACGCCTCGTAACGCCCCGACGCCCAGCTGTGGCACCCTCGCCACGGCCACGCCACCACCGGCCGGTTCATCTCGAACGAGTGAGTCGGGAACCACACCACCACCATGAGAATGACATGTGGGCCAGCCGCATTTAAGGTCCGCATGTCATTGACTCATAGGCCTGGCACTAAGCCACTGAAGTTTGGTCCCGTTGGCCCCGAGAGGGAAATGTAACTCCTGCGGCAGGCCTTGTGGTGCTCCCGCAGTACGAGCTCATGCCAAAACTGGAATTTGTTTCTTACTACTACCAACTAGTACTAGTAAGGTACACGTGCATTGCACGCATGAGATTCTGGTGGTTTGTGCATTATGCTTCTACATGTGGAGCTTTCTGGATTCTAACATGTGGCAAAATCTGGTGGAATGTAAGGTTAGGCAAGTTCGATTAACTTAGGTGAGTGTTTGGTTCAAGCCACACCTTAGGCAAGCCACACTAAGGCCCCACATGACATACACACAAAAAATGTGGCAAGATTCCCTTAGTCTTGCCAACTTGTGGCTCTCATTTTGAAGAACTAATAACTTTGCCTAAGCTTAGTTGTGGCAAAGTTAGTCATGAATTAAGTTCAACCATGGAGTCTTCTAGATTATACATGTGGCAGAATCTGGTGGATGATATCCAACGGCCAGTAGTGCTCAGATTTTCCATCTTTGTACCGTCGGATTGGCTTCATCCAACGACCAACTTTCAAAGTTTTTCACACACTATATAGGGGGTATAGATACAGATGTGCCGGTCCGTTGCAATGGATCCAAAGTATATCTATTTAGTGGAGTGCACTCTAAACACATTATCTATTTATTTTTCTCTAACCTTTCGTAGCCATGCAACCAAGCCACATAAGCTTCATGGGTGCCCCCCACATCATATTATTCATACTACTTTGATTGAAAAAAATATAAATCACCCAAAACAAGATCTTCCAGATTTTTGTTCCTACGATGCTGTGCCGTGCACGTACCTACTAGTTGTATAGTGGTAGTACTAGTAATATAGTATTAGGAGTACAAACTTGGTACTAGTACTAGTAGGAGTAGTACTAGTACGGAATGCTCCTACTCTATCAGCGAGCCCCGTCTGACACCAAATTTCTTGGCTTTCGTGCTACAGCTAGATCTTCCCCTCATTTCTGTTTTCCAACCCGACGGCGGGCGGGGTGTCGGTTTGCTCAACGGCGGTCCCACATGGAAGTGAAAATGCTAGGCAACACGCATTCCCTAAGCTATGTGTCGTGCCGGATGGGCCGTGTTGTACTCTTGATTCTCGGGGGTGCGACGCGAACGCGACAGGCCTTTTCCTTTTACCAGCAATGTGCCCGTGCGTTGCGATGGACCCAAAGTAGTAGAATAGTAGTATTTGTTCACAAACTTGAAAGAAATCACTATTGTTTTGATATACTCCTAATAGATTACTCCCTCCATACCTAAATATTTGTCTTTTTTGAGATTTCAAATGGACTATCACATATGGATTATATAGATATATTCTAGTGTTTCTAGCAAGATGCCCGCGCGTTGCACGAAGTTGATGGAAAAGGTAAGCACAACTTATAAATTGACGGATGGAGTACTAGTTACAGTGATGCATATAATTAAGCAAAGGGATTGCACATGTCGGTATTGACTGGAACGAGAATGCAACAACAGAATAAGAATTAAGGCCACGATGATGCGATCACAGTGGTGGTTACAGAAGGCAAGAAGAAAGATGGATCCACGAATGTACAACCTCCTCCTCCTCCTTAACTTAGTGCGCCGGGCCACCGACCGGCGGCTAAGGAGCGGCGGCTTTTGTGGCGAGGTCGAGGTGCTTCTCAGCAAAGGCATCCAAGGCTTCCAGCCGGTTGAGGAAGGCCAACATCATAGCGTCCTCACTGGCCTTGTAGATACCTATGTACACGATTTCCTCGTACACGTGGATGTGTAGGTCAGCGAATTCTTGTAGGGCAAGGCGCCTCGCGGCGAGCGCGACCTCCAGGTGGACATTCTTCGTGGCGTCGGCGGGCAGTCGCAGGGCCACCAGTGCTTGAAAGAGGTTCCGATCATGGAGGCCGATTAGGGTGGCAGGCAATGAGGAGCCCGGGCGAGCGGGCTGGAGGAGTACGGCGATGTCGTCTGCGAGCTTCTTTAGGACGGTGAACTTGTTGCTGGTGGCAACGATCATCTGGTCCAACTGAGAGTCGTAGTTGGCGTCAACGGCGGCCATCCACCAGCCGGTCTCCAACACCGTCTGGAGACGATCCTCGGCGCCATGCCGCAGGCCGGCGTCGTGGACCATCTGGCGTAGCCGCTGGCCGCTCACGCGCATCGCCGCCATGGGTCTGGAGTGAGCTCTTTTGCGCTTAGTGTAGGTGCTTAGGCAAATGCTTAGGTGCGTATGATGTGGTAGATGCATTGGAATGGAGGGGCGCCTTTATATGAGGGCAATGAGGGCAAAATGCGTTGCATTCACATCGTGCAGCCTCTTTTCCCGGACCTCCTCCCATTACTTCCCTCATGATTAATTGAAGGAGGATGCATTGGCCGTTGAACATATCGGGAACCACCACTCCCTCCCTCGTCTGCATTAAAGCCGTATCGGGAACTACGCTGCCCGCTGTCAAATTGAATACTCCCTCTCTATATGTACCACCTTTTTTTTAATTTCAAGTTTTGCTCCATGGCGGAATCCATCGATACTACTACTGTACAAAAGTGGAGTATATACATTTTTTAAAATGCTAGAGGGCGGGGCAGTCTAGCTCGGTCGGTTTCACGAGAGGCGAGGGCCTTTGTGATTTGACGGCTCATTACTGCTGTCAAATCGAATAGTACTGCGCCGCCCGCTGCACGCCCGACGCCTCCATTAAACCCCTCCGTTAAACCCGCATGCAAACTGAGAATCCTACTCCGGCCACACGTCCGTTCATGAGCAGGCCGGAATTAAACGCAACACCGACCGAGCTCCTCCCTTCTGCCCTCAGTTTAAACGAGGCCAGACGCCGGCTAAGCTCCTACCGTCCGCCCTCTATTTACACGAGGCCAGACAGACAGCGGGCAAGAATCGCACCCCTCCGCCGCTCCCCCATCTCCTCCTTCACCATTTTCTCCACTCTTCCGATGGCTTCCGATGAGCCGTTCTCCGGCATATTACCCGGCTGGGTGGCCCGCCGAGCCCTCCGGATATGGGCGAGGCCGCTCGGTGCTTCACCAACCTCGCTTTGCCCGACGGAGCCAGTTGCCGCCCCAAGCAGGCGCGTGGTTCAGCAACTCGTTGCTCCAGTTCAGCTCGATGAGGAGAGTGGCGAATTGCTCCACGCCGGCATGGTGGCGAGCACGCCGGTACGGGCGCCGTCGCTGCCGTGCCGTACCGCGCCACCAGTGTCCGCGGTGGCTGCGCCTCCCGTGTCTGTGGGCGCGCCTCCCGTGCCTGCGGCAGCGCCATGCAGGCAGAGACAGAAGCCGGGTGCATGGAGAGCGACGAGTCGGTGGCCAGCTTCTCCATGTCCGCCGCCATCATCCAGGAGAAGTAGAGCACGGGAGGCCGCCGCCACTTGGGACCCATGAAGACCACCGCCGAGGTGACGACCGTGGATTCAGGTGGTTTCTTTGCTGCTTCGTCTCTTCGGAGGACCTTCATCGACCCCGCAAGTGTCTGACGGACATGAGGAAGACAAAGTTATCCGCGGGCGGCCATTTAGAACTAAAATAAGTCTAGATACATCCATTTCTAGGACAAGTATTTCCGGACGGAGGAGTATTAATTATACAAGAGAGCCGTATTGGCACCTCTTAGTTCATGTAAATGTAATGAAATCCATCATGTTTATATGAAGATCCGGCTTTTTTATACGAAATCCTTCATGCTTGTATGAAATCAGTCCGTGTTTGCACGAATTTCATCTGGTTGGTTAGAGTTGTAAAAATGTATGCCGCTGGCGTTTGATGTCGTCCTCCACTTAAGGAAGCGGGAGGAAATTTGCCGGCTGCCGTTGGAGATGCTCTTTATGCTGGAAATAATAGAGTGACATCCAATCCATTTGAGTTAATTTCCTGTATGATTGTCCCTCTATAAAAAGTCAATTGCATGTACAGTGTACACGTGACTTGCAGGGTGGCTACAGCTTCGTACAGAAAGTTAAAAAGAAACAAGTCCATCCTTAATCTTCTATTCTAAGTACTTTGTGGGTTCCACTGTCAGTACAGTAGCGAAAGAAGTATATATTAAATAAGTAGAGTAATATATAATATAAAAATATAAAGTTAAAAGACAGAATTCGAACTCATGTCATCGCGTTGCGAGCATCCGGCGCTAACCAGCCCAGCACATTTTTGTTGTAGACCATGCTGGAGATATATCTCCATGTCTACTCTTATATATACTCCATTCGTTCCTAAATATTTGTCTTTTTCAGATTTCAAATGGACTACCACATACATATGTGTATGTAGACATATTTTAGAGTGTAGATTCACTCATTTTGCTCCGTATGTCTTTTCAGGAAGGGGTTAGATTTGTCCTTGATTTATTTATGAGGTATCCAGATGGCACTGCACCGCCAAGAAAAGAGGGTAACATCAAAATTATGGACTACTTTTTTGAGTATGTTGGTAAGGTCCGGTCATAGTCACTTGTTGAAATCTCTAAAAAGACAAATACTCCCTCCATCCGGAAATACTTGTCATCAAAATGGATAAAAGGAAATGTATCTAGACGTATTTTAGTTTTAGATACATCTCTTTTTATCCATTTTGATGACAAGTATTTTCAGACGGAGGGAGTAGAAAATAGAGTTGGTGATGATGGTGTGCGTGCCATCATGCAATATAGGCCGTCGGATTTATATCTAACGGATAGGAAAGAAACTATGGCACTTTTGCAAAAATATACCCACACGTCTCTCCATGTTTGCAAATAAGGCCTTCCCTCGTTCAACCTTTTCTCTCACAAGATAAACTACTCATACAAATGCATCTTGATGTTCCATGCAACGCACGGGCAGCTAGCTAATTTCTTTTAAAATAGTTGCTGCAATAATTGGGTTGAAGTGATATATTTTATGTCTGCCCCGAATGATTTCAGATTCACTAGTAGTAACAAAGAAAAGGTTGCCTTGTTAATTAACAGAAAACAGGGTGAAAACTATCACATGAGGCCGGTAAAAACAAGGCACACTGGGTTCAGCATCATTGTCACTACAGCTGTGCGCGCGCGAGAAGTCTACATATCGAGGGGGCTACCGAGCGAGGCACCGAGACACAATGTTTGAGAGAGAAACCAATTGACAGATTATGAGCAGATCGAGTTGTCACCCTTCTGCTGTCATTATTGGGGGGAGAGAAAGACGTATCGAGAGTGTGTGCGGTAGGCACAGAGGTACACCTAGCGAGTGTGTGTGTGTGTGTGTGTGTTTGAAAGAGGAGTAGATTGATTATTATCAAGATCGATGCGGCACCCTACTCCTTCGGTGCCGGGTAGTGTGTGTGTATATATTTGAGAGAGAAGCCAGTCGATAGATTAGTATCAAGATCGAGGTATCACCCTACTCCTTCGGTGTTGGGAAGTGTGGGTGTGTGTGTGGGGGGGGGCAGTGACATTCACATATCTCTACTCTTATAAAAAACAGAGTTGGTGATGATGGTGTTCCTGCCATCCTGCAATATAGGCCATCCGATTTATATCCGACAGACAGGAAGGAAACTATGGCAATTTTGCAAAAAGATACCCACACCCCTCTCCGCATTTGCAAATAAAGCATTCCCTCGTTCACCCTTTTCTCCCACAAGATAAACTTCTCATACAAATGCATCTTGATGTTCCGTGCAACGCATGGGCATCTTGCTAGTAGGGAGAAGGAGTTTGTGTGACACATACCTAGCTATATTAAGGGATAGGTAGATAGCATATGTGTGAGAGACATTATTATACTTTGAGACATTAGTGGTTGTGGGTGGGCGGAATTAAAGGGGTGGGCGTGTTAGACATAGAGAGCGTGTGTGTTTCTGTGTGAGAGACTTGTAGGACGGGGTAGAAAGACGAATTTAACCCTGATAGAGGGAGAGAAATACACGAAGTGCGGGTGTGTGATTTCGATGCCCACAGGTAAATGAGATATGTATGTGTGTGAGAGAGATTGCACAATTCATTCACGTATCACTATCTAGCGATCGTGGACGTGCATCGCTTGAACATAAGTCAATATCTACTTCATATCGTGGCTAAAGGTACAATATCGATTCAACGCTATAAATATTGGACACTCACATATCACATTTTTTCTATTTAAATAAACCTTTTCAGTTGTGCATGCCAAAGTTACAGTGATGTTTCTTCAAACAACCAATGTAGCTATCATGTACATGCACCATTGTTACTCTTGCATTCAAATTCATTAGCCTTGGATGATTTAAGTTTCTATTTTGAAGTAATATATGTAATATTCATATATGAATTCAATGGGTACGCAATTTATGAAATGGAGGCTATGTAATCATATGAGGTAACACTTTTAAGTAGCTGACTACAATATCCATTTCTTTTTGTGCGCCTCTACACTAACACGTCAATGCATTATGTTTAAAGTAAATAACCAATGGCACTAAATTATCTATTTACATGAGAAATACATAGGCTGAGCGTTTGATCCCTTTTTTGTGAACGCGCCACTACACCCGTACGATTGACCGCGCCCGTGTGAACGTCCAAGTTATCGGCGCATCATCCCGAGTTATTGTCTTTTTTTTTGGGGTGGACTTCACACCAGTTATTAACTGCTGACGCGTGCCCCGTGTACACAGTCTAGCATGACCTTCCCGCTAGCACGGGCCAAAATTAGTTGAAACTGGATACGAACGACCCCGCGGGTGGAAAAATCTCCCGCCTCCTTCTAAAATTTCCGCCACCTTAGTCTTTAGCATGCGAAATCCCCCTTTTGTCCTTGGTGCACAGAGACCAACAGTTACAATACCGCCCTCATCTACATGATAGGTCGGGGCTGCTGTGGTAACTTCTGGTTCCCCCACTACACGGCACCCCCATTTCCTCTCCCCCTCCCACAAAAACGACTAACTCCACAGCACCAGAGCATCTTACATCACGCCGTCCGTACTTCATCGCCCTTTCTCCCCTCCCCTCTCGAAACCCTAGACTGCTCATCCACTGGCGTACCATAGCCCATTCACTGCCAGCGGCGTCCACCTCGCCGGATCTGCTTCTGCGGCCGCATCTACCCCTCCCACCTCCCCTAGAAACAAGTAGACTGCTCATCCACCACTGTACCACAGCCCATTCAGTGTCGGCCTTGCCCACGGCGCCGGATCTGCTTCGCCGGTACTCTCGTCAACCGCCGCACATCTGCAGCAGCTCATTCATACTCCCCACCGGAGACGCTTCGTCCACACCCCTCGGAGCCGCCCCACCGACGCCCCCATCGACGGCCTCTGATCCTCTTCGCCGACACCTTCCTCAACCCTACCGGAGCCACTTCGCCGACACCTTCCTCAACCCAACCGGAGCCGCTTCGCCGACACCATCGTCAACCCTACCGGAGTAGCTTCGCCTATACCATTCTCAACCCTACCAGGGCCGCTTTGCCAACTCACAAGTCCACGGCCTCAGATCCGCTTCCTCGCACCCTCATCCAACCTACCGGAGCAGCTTCTGACGCCCCGTCCACGGCCGCAGATCCACATTGTCGACACCACCCTTAACCCAACCACTGGAGCAGCTTCTGACGCCCCGTCCACGGCCGCAGATCCGCATCGTTGACACCGTCCTTAACCCAACCACCGGAGCAGCTTCTGACGCCCCGTCCACGGTTGCAGATACACTTCGTCGACACCATCCTTAACCCAACCATCGGAGCAGCTTCACCTATGCCCTCGTCCACAGCCATAGATCCACTTTGCCCACACCGTAGTCCACCCTACCGGAGCCGCTCCACAAACACCCTACTCGACGCTTCTAGATCTCCTTACCGGACCCTGACAGCCAGCGCAGCGTCATCACCCTCGACGTTTCTAACCTTATTCCCACCGTCTAGAGAGATGCCAAGCACCCGCCACAGCCTAAGTACTTGTCACCTTTAAACCCGTCCAGCATCACCTGCCCGATGTACTTCAAATATACTAACCGGTCGCTGTTACCTGTTATGCAGCTGGCAAAAACTACAAGGACGATGTTTCTTCTGGATCTAACAGCTTGGCCAACCAAGATCCTGGACTGAGGCATTGCTATGATCTTGTAAGCGCGTCTCTCTATCTTGTATTGTTCTGCGCCTGCCAGCGTGCTTTGCTAGTATTTTCGACTAGTAATCCCTTTGTGCAGACAATGATTTCTACTACTGGCTGCTAAATTAGATATGTAGATGTCATACATGATACTACCTCGTACCTCCGTTCCTAAATATAAGTCTTTCTAGAGATTCCACTATAGGCTACATATGGAGCAAAATGAGTGAATCTACACTCGAAAATGCATCTATATACATCTGTATGTGGTCCATACTGGAATCTCTACAAAGACATATATTTAGGAACAGGGGCAGTACATTACACAAAATCGTAGGTGGCATGTAGGAATTCCAGTGCACTACATTAGGCTCCCTTAGAGTGCCTGCTAGTCCAGCATACAGAGTCATAGCTAGTTTATGGTACGCACACAATCGTTAATTGGTGGTTTAAATATGCGCAAGGGATATGCAATGTAGTATCATGTAGAGATGTCTGAAATTAGCCGTGTCAACTTGCAGATAGGGTTACACAATGAAAAAGTACAAGATGTATGTGGCAATTTCATGGAACATCGCAAAAAAAGGAGAGGCAGCGGTGAGCCTATACAGTGTGCTATGGTACGTCACTCCTCCATTGCAATCATCGTGACATGTTATTTGTATGCCAGTTCTATTAGCCAAGTTTCTTAGGCTGGTCATAGTGGGGAGTAACTTAGACTAGTGTCATGCATATGGCACTAGTCTAAGTTACTACCTTCATAGTGCAAAGTAACATACTAGTAGTGTCATAGATGGCTTCATTTATTAGCTCATAGACTCATTTTGTCTTGGGAAGCGCTATGTTACAGTAACATATTATGTTACCACAAGCAATCTCTTTCCTCATTAAATACTTGCCACATAAGCAAAATTGTCTTGGGATGTGTTAAGTTACTACCTAAGTTACCCCCACTATTAAGCAAAATTTGTATGCCAGTTCTATTAGCCAAGTTTCTTAGGGACATTTATTATGAGTTATCTTAAGAAAATAGGCACCTATGAATATAAGCTCCATGTAATAAGCCAACCAGTTCTTTTCATTGCGTTTTCAGCTTATCTTTGGTATGATCAGTGGAAAGTCTAGATTGCATTATATTTTTTTCATTTTGCTGCCCATATGGAAATTAATTTGACTTGCAAACATCACAAATTGAACCCAGTGCAGTAACTAATATGATAGGAAAACAGACCATCACTATTTGCTCAAAATGCAAATACAAATATACCATCTACTTGGCACAATCTACTTTGGTCAATGTTTTCCATAGAGATCACATTGCCTAATTTAAACGAAGAACGCATGACCCACATTTAAATGAAGAACAATTATTTATTGAAATTCGATGGTCCAAGTGGCTGGTTATTATCGTATAGCAGCACCACCTGAAAGCATCATATACCAGTAGCAGCTCATAGCAACTCATCATATAGCAACAGCAGTCTGTAATTCATCATATACCAGCAGCAGCTCATAGCAATTCATCATATAGCAACAGCAGGAGCAGATCATAGCAATTCATCATATAGCAGCAGCAGGAGCAGCTCATAGCAAGTCATCATATAGCAGCAGCAGGAGCAGCTTGTAGCAACTCATCATATAGCAGCAGCAGCTCATAGCAATTCATCATATAGCAGCAGTAGCTCATAGCAACTCATCATACAGTAGCAGCAGCTCATAGCAATTCATCATATAGCAGCAGCAGGAGCAGCTCATAGCAATGCATCATATAGCAGCAGCTGAAGCAGCTCATAGCAATTCATCGTATAGTGGATCAGAATGAAAATTTGGCAAAAAATTAGAGGAGATCCTCACCTTGTTGGATGAGCTCATCCTTCAACAGCACCTCAAGGCCATGTCCTGGGAGGAGGGGAGGGGGAATAAGGTGCCTTCTACCACAGTGTGGCATCAACCATAGTTATGCAGCACCCGCCGGAGTAGTGCGTTGGACGAACCACAGTGGAGCAGCTGCTGGAGACCATGAGAATGAGGGGCGGCGCTAGAGGGAGGAGCAGCCAAGGAGATTTGCCCCTACCCGCCGGCCATGTAGCCTAGCTGGACATAGCATCGTCGAGGACCAGGCCAGATGGGACCAGTGGCGACGGCTCGCTGGAGGAACCCTAGTGCTGCAGGCAGGGGATTGAGGTAGAGGGAAAGGGGAGAGGAGATGCAAGCCGGCAGGGCAATGAATGCTTGTGTGTTTGTTTTTACTTGAGGGTCAGGTGTGACACGGGCGTCAGCAGTTGCATTTTGAGTGTAATATAGGCAAACAATAGAGTCATTTCACTATTCCCCTTCCCTTCAATTCTTAGTGAGGTTCTACCCGAAACACCCCCCTCCAAAGCGAAATTAGTTAAGCCCAAGCCCATAACTCAAAATGACTTCTTTACATCTTTTATGGCTTATTTTGACAATATGCCCTGAAAAGGCGGAATCGAACTGGCCCTTAACCTGCAATTCAATTGTGCGTGCAATGATGAATCACTCATGCCTGCTATCCGTACATTTAGGCATCATCATACATGGCATAACCTAATACATGTGCATTCCATTGTAGGATCTGGAATATGCAATGTTTATGTTAGTTCATACGTTGCACATGATGTTTAAATGCCCCTTAAATCTGGCCAGTCAAGTGATGGTCTTTAAGCCTCCTTCTTTGCTTCTTTTCTTGATATGTAAGATTTGCACACACATCTGTTCAATTGCTTATTTGCATCAGCCAGCCATACTAGGACTGTTTGCTTTGATTACTTGCTGTTCTTGACCTAACACTCTAACAGAGCTTGTCAACGATTTAAACACTAAGGGCTGCTATAGTGGGGCCTTGTCTAACTCATGGGTGACATAAAGGTTTGGCTGTACACTACAGTAGGCTCTCCAAGAGTACCTGGAGATCCAATTCGAAGGTATGCCTAGTTTTTACATAGTGCAGACATAGTAAATGATCATTTCATTGTGTGCAAGTGCAAGAGATGCGGCATGTTTCATTATGTGGTGTTGTTTTGTTATAATCTAATCCTTTTGTGTTCACATACTGGAAAGTATGCATATTTATCTTCCAAGGAGACGAGTAATTAGTTTGTGTCACCTTGCAGAGGGGGTGCAATGAAGATAAGATTGACGATTTCCAAGTACAAGATGTTAGGAAGGAGCCTTGCAAGAGAAGTAGGAGCTGCGCTGAGCCTCTTCAACCTGCTAAGGTAAGTCACTGTATGCAACTCAACAGTTCAATTCCTTGTTTGTTTCAGGCATAGTTAATTTTTTCTTTTCAATTGCTTTATTTGTCCTGAGTTAATGAGATGCCCAAATAATCATGCCTGATGTTCGGTACTTGTATCACTATTAGCTGACATAATTAAAGGCCTTAGCATTTAATTACTCTGCCGAAGTGTGCCTGAAGCTTTGAAGTCTATTAACCAACTATTATTGCATGAGGCTCACAATCTAGTTTATACTACACTAATGATTGCATAGTTTTGTCTGCTGTAGTATGTTTGTATGAAACCCTCTGTTGTTCATTATGCTCCCTAAGACATTAATTGAGGCATAGAATGGCCAACTGCTTGCTTACTTATACACAACGTGCTGTCTAAATTTGTAACTTGTCTGTGTTTTCGACTAGGCCCCAACATCATGCTCCTCTGGTGAGCTAAGAGGGATTTCTGTATGCAGGCTGCACAGACTATCTTTTTTATAATTTTTAAAATATCACCCGCTTATGCTTCATGATGTGTAACATTTTTTTGAAAGTGACGTGTAACATTATTGTTAGTCATTTGCAGTTTTATCGTGCTCTGCCGCTGGGTCAATGTGGTCGTCGTTTCCTCTGGAGTCGACTGGAGTGTTATTTTCTCTTGCGCTGTTATCGCTGTTTTTGCCGAGGCGGGATTTTGGCCGGCGCCTACGCCGACGCTTTGATTGCTTCTCGAGGGAGCTGTTCTTCGCTGCATCCTGTCGTTCTTCGTCATTGTTTTCTTTGGGTGTATCCACCATGTATATGTCACGTGGTGAAGTGGTTGTCTAGCGCCCTGTGGGCACTAGTTCCTGTTCCTCTCCTGCATCGTCGTCCATGCTGTCGATGTCTTCGGAGTTGAAATCGAGCATGTCGGTTAAATCATCGCCAGAGGCTACTTAGTGGGTGGTGGGTGGGCAGCGAATTTCTTCATCATCCGCATCCCATTCTAGCCGGACATAGTTCGGCCAAGGATCTCCTAACAAGGAGAGAGACCTTAATGAATTTAGCACGTCGCCGAAAGGTGAGTGCTGAAAGATATCCGCGGAGGTGAACTCCATGATTGGCGCCCAATCGGATTTGATAGGCACGGACGCAGGCGGCTCGGAGTCCGTGGCCAGAGATGAATCTAGTGGTTCGGCAACACGGCTCTCGTAAGGGGTGAAGTCAGTATCCGGCTCCATCGCCACTGAGAGTGTGGCCTCCATGGCGGGGTCTATCCCCCCATCTTCGGATGGCGCAATTTGCTCCGGATTGAGGGCCAGAGTAGTTGCAGGTGTGATCTCCCGAACACTATCCGATGGCAGAGTTACGTCATGCTCGTCGTGATTGTGCGGAGCACTTGACATGGGCTCGAATCTGTCGAAGATCAAGTCTCCATGGATGTCGGTAGTGTAGTTTAAGTTTCCGAACCTGACCTGATGGCCAGGGGCGTAGCTCTCGATCTGCTCCAGATGGCCAAGCGAGTTGGCCCGCAGTGCGAAGCCGCCGAATACGAAGATCTGTCCGGGGAGGAAAACCTCACCCTGGACCACATCGTTACCAATGATCGAAGGAGCCATCAAGCCATGCGGTGATGGCATAGTGGAACTCTCAATGAAAGCACCAACGTCGGTGTCAAAACCGGCGGATATCGGGTAGGGGGACCCGAACTGTGCGTCTAAGGCGGATGGTAACAGGAGGCGGGGGACACGATGTTTACCCAGGTTCGGGCCCTCTCGATGGAGGTAATACCCTACGTCCTGCTTGATTGATCTTGATGATATGAGTATTACAAGAGTTGATCTACCACGAGATCGAAGAGGCTAAACCCTAGAAGCTAGCCTATGGTATGATTGTTGTTGTCCTACGGACTAAACCCTCCGGTTTATATAGACACCGGAGGGGGCTAGGTTACACAGAGTCGGTTACAAGGAAGGAGATCTACATATCCGTATTAACAAGCTTGCCTTCCACGCCAAGAAGAGTCCCATTCGGACACGGGACGAAGTCTTCAATCTTGTATCTTCATAGTCCAACAATCCGGCCAAAGGATATAGTCCGGCTGTCCGGAGACCCCCTAATCCAGGACTCCCTCAAGGCCAAAGAAGCCAAACAAAAAAAGAGAGAAGGGACAATGCTACTATCCTTTTTCCACACTTGTGCTTCAAAGTAGTACCATGATCTTCATGATAGAGAGTCTCTTATTTTGTCACTTTCTTATACTAGTGGGAATTTTCGTTATAGAACTTGGCTTGTATATTCCAATAATGGGCTTCCTCAAAATGCCCTAGGTCTTCGTGAGCAAGCAAGTTGGATGCACACCCACTTAGATTCTTTCTTTGAGCTTTCATACATTTATAGCTCTAGTGCATCCGTTGCATGGCAATCCCTACTCACTCACATTGATATCTATTGATGGGCATCTCCATAGCCCATTAATACACATAGTTGATGTGAGACTATCTTCCCCCTTTTGTCTTCTCCACAACCACCACTCTATTCCACCTATAGTGCTATGTCCATGGCTCACGCTCCTGTATTGCTTGAAAGTTGAAAAAAGTTTGAGAATACTAAAGTATGAAACAATTGCTTGGCTTGTCATCGGGGTTGTGCGTGATTTGAATATTTTGTGTGACGAAGATGGAGAATAGCCAAACTAAATGATTTGGTGGGGATGAGCTTTCTTTGGCCATGTTATTTTGAGAAGACATGATTGCTTTGTTAGTATGCTTGAAGTATTATTGTTTTCATGTCAATATTAGACTTGTGTCTTGAATCTTTCGAATCTGAATATTCTTGCCACAATAGAGAAGATTACATTGATAAATATGTTAAGTAGCATTCCACATCAAAAATTCTGTTTTTATCATTTACCTACTCAAGGACGAGCATGAATTAAGCTTGGGGATGCTGATACGTCGTATCTATAATTTTTTATGTATTCATGCCATGTTTATAATATTTTTACATGATTTTGGTATGATTTGGTTAGAACTAACCTGGACTGGCATTATTTTTAGCAGAACTACCGTGGTGTTGTTTTTGTGCATAAATAAAAGTTCTCAGAATGCGCTAAAAATCAACGGAGATTATTTCTGGAAAATATAAAAAATAATGGATTGACGAGTTACCGGAGGGGAGTCCCGTGGGCCCCACGGGGGTGGAGGGCGCGCCCCTGTGCCTCGTGGACTCTTCGTGGGCCCCCCTGACTTGTTCTGGATGCCAACCTCTCCTATAAATCCCCAAACCTCCAGAAAATAACCTAGATCTGGAGTTCCGCCGCCGCAAGCCTCTGTAGCCACCAAAAACCAATCGGCACCCTGTTCCGGCACCCTGCCAGAGGGGGCATCCATCACCGGTGGCCATCTTTATCATCCCGACACTCTCCATGATGAGGAGGGAGTAGTTCACCCACGGGGCTGAGGGTATGTACCAGTAGCTATGTGTTTGATCTCTCTCTCTCTCTCTCTCGTGTTCTTGATGTGGCACGATCTTGATGTACCGCGAGCTTTGCTATTATAGTTGGATCTTATGATGTTTCTCCCCCTCTATCTCCTTGTGATGAATTGAGTTTTCCCTTTGAAGTTATCTTATCGGATTGAGTCTTTAAGGATTTGAGAACACTTGATGTATGTCTTGCATGTGCTTATCTGTGGTGACAATGGGATATTCACGTGATCCACTTGATGTATGTTTTGGTGATCAACTTGCGAGTTCTGTGACCTTGTGAACTTATGCATAGGGGTTGGCACATGTGTTCGTCTTGACTCTCCAGTAGAAACTTTGGGGCACTCTTTGAAGTTCATTGTGTTGGTTGAATAGATGAATCTGAGATTGTGTGATGCATATCGTATAATCATATCCGCGGATACTTGAGGTGACATTGGAGTATCTAGGTGACATTAGGGTTTTGGTTGATTTGTGTCTTAAGGTGTTATTTTACTATGAACTCTAGGGCTTTTGTGACACTTATAGGAATAGCCCAATTGATTGATCGGAAAGAAGAACTTTGAGGTGGTTTCGTACCCTACAATAATCTCTATGTTTGTTCTCCGCTATTAGTGACTTTGGAGTGACTCTTTGTTGCAATTTGAGGGATTGTTATATGATCCAATTATGTTATTATTGTTGAGAGAACTTGCACTAGTGAAAGTATGAACCCTAGGCCTTGTTTGAACGCATTGCAATACCATTTGTGCTCACTTTTATCATTAGTTACCTTGCTGTTTTTATATTTTCAGATTACAAAAACCTATATCTACCATCCATATTGCACCTGTATCACCATCTCTTCGCCGAACTAGTGCACCTATACAATTTACAATTGTGTTGGGTGTGTTGGGGACACAAGAGACTCTTTGCTATTTGGTTGCAGGGTTGTTTGAGAGAGACCATCTTCATCCTACGCCTCCCACAGATTGATAAACCTTAGGTCATCCACTTGAGGGAAATTTTCTACTGTCCTAAAAACCTCTACAAGAAGAAGGTTGTGTAGTAGACAGCACACCCAAGGACACATATTTGATTTTTCAACCAATTTATATGGACTTGAGCATGTGCATGTATTTCAAATTTGAAGTATGCACATAAAATGCCTAGAAAACCCAGTCGATGTATAAAAATGTCCAAACGAACCCCAAAAAATTCCAAAACTTAACACGGCACTCCTATTGTTCTATGTTGACATTAGAAATTTTTTGAAAGCAATAAGAAGCAATGTATATTGTTTCGTCCCCAAAGGTGGCATGTTCCCTACCGAAACCACCAGGCTTGTTGTGAGAAGCTCTGGTTTGTGAGAAGCTTATACCAAACCTGCCCCAAATGGGACAAAAATTTTACCACGGCATGCTAATGCCGCTCACACATACCATGCCAAGTTTCATGAATTTCAGATGAGTTTTGGATTTACTAGAATTTAAAAACCAGGTATCTCAATGTTTTGCCGGCAATCAACATTGCCCTGGTGTTTGAAATTCATTCCCATTTCTTGGGTGGGACCTAAGCATGCACCCAAGGACACATATTTGATTTTTCAACCAATTTATATGCACTGGAGCATGTGCATGTATTTCAAATATGAATTATGCATATAAAATGCCTAGAAAATCCAGTTAATGTATAAAAATGTCCAAACAAACCCCGAAAAATTCCAAAACTTAACACACCACTCCTGTTGTTCTATGTTCACACTAGAAATTTTTTGAAAGCAATAAGAGGCAATGAATATCGTTTCGTCCCCAAAGGTGTCGTGGTGTTCGAAATTCATCCCCATTTCTTAGATGGGACATAAGCATAAACCCATGGACATAAGCAGATAAAAGGTCTAGCAATTCAAACACTGTCCACTGTCGCTGTGACCCCATTATGTAATTCAAATCAAGATTGAAAATAAAGTAGATCCCACACAGTTTATTATCACCAACCCTGTGAGATGGAGTACAAAATATCCTGGACCATCATTGGTGTATAGTACGCCTATGGCTTACGCGAGAAGGTGTGTCGGCTACAGTCCACAATATTATTGCCTCATAATCTTGAAAATATCTACCGCCTGGAAGGTTTTAATGTTTGATAGCACACGATTAGTATGTGCGGACCGTGTGCGATGTCTGATACTCCCGCTCTGCTTCAGTCCCTTGATTAAAATTTTTAGTAGCCCCGACATTTTACTCGCGCATCTGCATCCCTCGCAATCTCAAAAATATATGATCGCCCTTGATCCAAATTTTCAGTAGCCCCGCCTTGTTACTCCCGCCTAGTAAAATTTTTAGTTGCCGCAGTATTTCCTCAAACACAACCTTGCCCCCCCTCCACACACACCACACACCCCAAAACCTCCGCTCACACAGACACACACCACCCCCGAATGCATTGGTAGATCGCCGCCATCACCGGCGCCTCCATCCTCATACTCTGCCTGTGTGCCGGGGAGCTCGAGGACCCAATGGCCAAAAAGAGGTTTATCGCGGCCTTTTCGCCCGACGCTGGTGAGGTGGCTGCCGAGGTGTTCCTGTCGTCCTCCGCGCGCTCGATCCGTCGTCGCCGGTCCCCCGATCCGCCCGCCGTCGCGCCCCTACACCATTTTGAGGACTTCCCCGTCCTCCCTTAGACCCGACAGCCAATGAGGTCCTACCTCGGGATCCGTTAGCAGTGGTGGGGGACGTGGGTGATGTGTACTATGCAACTTTATTCTTGTAGACACATGTTTGGCCTCCAAGCGCAGAGTTTTGTAGGACAGTAGCAATTTTCCTCTCAAGTGGATGACCTAAGGTTTATCAATCCGTGAGAGGTGTAGCATGAAGATGGTCTCTCTCAAACGACCCTGCTACCAATACAAGAAATCTCCTGTATCCCCAACACACCCAATGCAATGGCAAATTGTATAGGTGCACTAGTTCGGCGAAGAGATGGTGTTGAAAGTGTAATATGGATGGTAGAAATATATTTTTATAATCTGAATAAATAAAAACAGCAAGGTAGCAAATAGTAAACGGGCACAAAAACGGTATTGCAATGCTTAAAAACAAGGCCTAGGGTCCGTACTTTCACTAGTGCAACCTCTCAACAGTGCTAATATAATTGGATCATATAACCGTCCCTCAACATGCAATGAAGAATCACTCCGAAGTTCCTATCTAGCGGAGAACATAAGACAGAATTGTTTGTAGGCTACAAAACCACCTCAAAGATATTCTTTCTGTTCGATCTATTCAAGAGTCCGTACTAAAATAACACAATGTTATTCTTTCTGTTCGATCTATCCTAGAGTTCGTACTAAAATCACACCAAAGCAAATTCATATTCATAATACTCAATCCAACACAAAGAACTTCAAAGAGTGCCCCAAGATTTCTACCGGAGAAACAAAGACAAGAACATGCATCAACCCCTATGCATAGATTACCCCAATGTCACCTCAGGAATCCGCGAGTTGAGTGCCAAAACATATATCAAGTGAATCAATATGATACCCCATTGTCACCACGAGTATTCAATTGTAAGACATATATCAACTGTTCTCAAATCCATAAAAGTATTCAATCCAATAACAACGAAATCTCAAAGGGAAAAAGTAAATTCATCACAACAAGATAGAGAGGGGAAAACACCATATGATCCGACTATATTAACAAAGCCCCTAATACATCAAGATTGTGCCATCAAGAACACAAGAGAGAGAGAGAGATTAAACACATAGCTACTGGTACAAACCCTTAGCCCCGAGGGTGGACTACTCCCTCCTCATCGTGGTGGCCGCCGGGATGATGAAGATGGCCACCGAAGATGATCCCCCCCTCTGGCAGGGTGCCGGAATGGGTCTAGATTGGTTTTTGGTGGCAATAGAGCCTTGCGGCAGCGGAACTTCTAATCTAGGTTAACCCCGAGGGTTTTTGGAATATTTGTGAATTTATAGGGTAAAGACGGGGTGCGGGAGGCCACAAAGGTGGGCACAACCCACCTGGGCGCGCCTGGGCCCCCAGGCGCACCCTGGTGGGTTGTGCCCCCCTCGGGGCACCCGCAAGTGCTTCTCTGGCCCATCCTGGGTGTTCTGGTCCATAAAAAATCTCCAAAAAGTTTCGTGGTGTTTGGACTCTGTTTGATATTGATTTCCTACGATGTAAAAAACAAGCAAAAACGACAACTGGCACTGGGTCAATACGTTAGTCCCAAAAAATGATATAAAGTTGATATAAAATGATTGTAAAACATCCAAGAATTATAAAATAACAGCATGATTACTTCATAAATTATAGATACGTTGGAGACGTATCGGTGGGTCGCCGAGATTACAGATTGGGAGACCCACACCCGTCGGTGGCTCGGTAGCTTCCACATGGCCGAGCTCGCGGCCATGGAGTATGACCGCTGGCATGTCCGCTACCATGATGCGACGGCTAGGCTCCATTTCCCATTTGTCACACGTCCGGTCGACTAAGGTCCGCTGGAGCCAGGGTGATGAGCTCGGCTATGGCGTGGGAGGACCACGAGGCGAGGGAGCGCCTCGTGGCCGAGGCCGCCGACGAAGCCTACATGCAAGAGCTCCGCCAGTAGCACCCGGAGCTCATGGAGGTGGAGCGGGCTATCTTTGCCGGTGCGGTGGGCGGCGAGGTTATCGCGCTCTCCTCCGATGACGAGGTCGAAGGTGGCGAGGACGGCGGCGAGGTTACCGCGCTCTTCTCCGATGACAAGGTCGAAGGAGGCGGCGACGGCGACGTGGAAGGCGTCGAGATGGGCCCCGAGGACGAGGAGATCAATGTCGAAGATTGGAGGAGTGCCTTCCCCAACAACCCCGACGACGGCACCGGCCCAGACCCGGCTCGCGGCACACCGTACATGACGAGGAAGGATTGGCTCGACCTCTACTTCGACCAAAAGTAGTTGAGCTAGTTTAAATTTATGTTTTATGTTTGGTTATGCAAAACTATCTATGTTTATGTTTGAATGCATGCTACTTTCAGTTGAACCTGCTTTGAACTTGATCAAATTGAAGTTTACAACCTTAAGTTTAGGGGATCGACTAGAAAAGGCCAAAAATTGCTGGAGTATATATATATCCACTAAGGGTTTTAGTCCTTTAACTTTTTAAGAATCGGATAGAGATGGCCTTATGACTTGTTTATTTCAGTTCTTCACAATGTGATGCTCTATATGTGCAACTATTTGCCGTGCAGTTCAGTTTCATCAATAACAGTTTCAACAATACCACTATGAATTACGATATTTGGTTGCTGTTAAGGATATTTCAGTTAACATGCCTTTTCGTTTTTTAACAATAACTAGTTTACTTTAGACCTGCACAATACCAGTTGAATGACTATTTGCTTGTTTTTAAATGTTATGCCTGATGCAGTTTACACACCTTTCCACTTCTTGTTTTGCTTAACTAGCGTGCTTAAACCAGCACACTGAAGCTATCATTTGTAGATTATGTTGTCTACCATGGATATATTTGGTTGATGTTTAGAATGTTGTGCTTAACATGCCTTTATATGTACTCATGTAGGACAATATTGAGAACAATGTTGTTTTCCGTCGAGGTTAGTTTGATTGCATTGCTTATATGTACTCACTATTCAGGATATCGGTAGCTGGTACTGTTGGATCACGGGTTCCGGCAAAACCCTTAAGGTTTGAACACTGGGGTGCGCGCGAAGATCTCCCCCCTATTGATCCACGTCCTAACTTAGCTAAGATCTCACGAACTAACTCGACGAACTCGCCACACAAAGGACACAAGATTTATACTAGTTTGAGCCACCGTTGTGGTGTAATACCCTACTCTAGTGTGGTGGTGGTGGATTGCCTCTTGGGCTGATGATGAACAGTACAAGGGGAAGAACAGCCTCCTGAGGTTGAGGTGTTCTTGTGCTCAATGGGTGTGTGGCCAAGGATGTGGTGGCTCCAATCTAAGATCAGGTTTCCCCTAGCTACGGTGGTGGCTAGTCCTATTTATAGAGGCCCTGGTCCTCTCCCCAAATATTGAGCGGGAAGGGAGCCAACAACGGCCAATTCAAAAGGGGACAGTAGTACAAGCTATCCTGACAAAAGCAGTGTTCGCCTGTCAAAGGCTCTGGTGGTGATGCCGTCTTGGGCTCCATGGTGACCTCCGTCTTGCCGTCCTTCTGGTCTTGGTCTCGTGGCACCAATATGGAAACCTTCGCTTGATGCCTCGGTACTCCACGCCTACGCTTGCCCCCTTAGCACCAAAGAGGAAACAAGGACGTTGCGCGCGCTGGCGCCCGCCTGGTCTCGATCGTCAGGGCTCATGTCACGAGAACCTCGCGAGTCTTGCCTAGCCTTGAACTCTCCGCCCCTCATGAGCCAGCCTGGTGAGGCCGCTCCTAAGGAGGTCTTGTGTCGTCCGCCTCGCGAGGCTTGGCCCCTCGCGAGGGTCTTGAGTGCCTCGTTGATGAAAATGGGTCGTACAGGCCTGCTAGCAAAGCCACGTCGTGGGCCGCAGGCAAGCAAGTCTGGGGACCCCCGTTCCCAGAAGGCCGACAGTAGCCCCAGGGCCCAAGGCACGCTCGGGCTTGACTTCGAGGCGGAGCCAAAGGTCAAGTGCGGAGCTTCACGGGCCCCAATAGCCTGCGACCTTGGTCAACGTGTGGCGGTTGATTGGACGTGGGTGTCTCCGCTTCCCCACGCTGCCTCGGCAACTGCCCGACTTGACAAGTCCCTGCGACATGCAAGGAAAACCACCATTACCTGTGATCATGGGGGGCGTTGGTTCGCCTTCTCCTGGTATAAATGGGAGGGGGTGGAGCCCCTGTCACCCATCTTCCCTCTGCCTCTTCCGCTTCTTCTCCTTCCTTGCTCCTCTCCTTCCACCAATGGCGTTGTCGAGGAGGTTCACTGCCGCGGAGAAGGGGAAGGCCCCTCGCGAGGGGCCCGGCTCTCCGGTGCCCAAGCGTGGACGCGGCCGTCCACGCAAGCACACCACAACCCCCGCTGCAGCCCCGTGCAGCCGTGGTGGTGCCGCTTCGCGGGGCAGGGGTCGCTCCGGTTGTGGCAGTCTCGTTGATGAAGGGAGATGTGCCGTGGTCGCGCGGCCTCCCTGGCCGTGCTTCCACTCGGCGGAGATGCTGCCGGAGTTCGTCGTCTGGTCGGAGAACCCGGCCGACAACTGGTTTCAGCTCCCACGCTTCTTCACCGACGAGCTGCCGGCCTCAGGTCCAGGCGGGCTTTGGCTACAGGCAAACGACTGCTGCAGCAGGGCTTCCTGGGTCGCGGTCGAGGTCTCCGCCGCGGGCAATGTAGCTCTGGCCCGCGGTTGGCAGACATTTGCCCGTGCACGCGGCCTGGGCAGGCGGTGCACCCTTCACTTCAAGTACGACAGCAACGCGACCCTCTATGTGAGGGTATTTGGGGAAGATGGTCGCCGCACCAGGTGCTGCCGCGAGGTGAACGACGGCGAGGAGGTGCTCGGCCTTGGCGACGACCGCGACGAGGATGAGGGCGAACCCACCCTTGGTGCCGACCGCGTCTCGTCCGGCTATGGGAGCTCTTCCCCCGGCGACAGCTCCAGTAGTGGCGGCTACGACCAGCCGCCATGCCGCCGTGCCCGCTTCAAAGACGATGGCGGGTCGTCTCGTCACCGCGCCTGCGTGAAGCGCGAGGAGGGGTCCGGCTGAGCTCAGGAGGACGCTGGGGCCTGCCCCCGTGGACCGTTGTAGGCGCCGCTTCTATTTTGTTCTTCTTTTCCTTCCTGCATCAGAAAGAAACCATAATGGGCCCCGGAGGGGCATGTATCAAACTATGATCTCAATCGTTATGTTATGTTTGTCGTTCCTGTGCTGTGTCGCAACATCGTCGTTTTATGCAGGGATAACTTAGCTCGACTTGTTTTGAGTGGCCTCCTCCTCACGAGGCGCTTGCTTCCTAGTACCTGTCGAGGTCTCCTTGACCTGATATGCACTTAGGAACTGCAAAAAATTTGTCAAGAGGTTTATCGCTCAGCCGGGGCTTGGTCATAGGCACTGCTGGCTTTGACTCGGCGCTTTGCGTCGCGATACCCGTGGGGCATGGATTAGGAGAGGTGCGCCAGCTTATGGGCTCGAACGAGGGTGCCTCGCGAAAAGATAGAAGGAGGAAACTCATGAATTTACCCATTCAGCCCCCTCGCGAGGGACGTGAGGGAGAGTATAGGTCGACCAAAGAGGCGAAGGCATAAATAGAGGCAGGAAGCGATAAAACGGGACCTGCAAGAGACACCAGAAAGCAAATTTCAATTAAAAGAGGGGCGAGCCAACTTCGCAAAGCAAATGAAAAGCCGCGTCCGGCACCTAGTCTAGTCTTCGACGTCTTCTCACTAGCGCGGAGCTAAGTGCTTTCACTCAGCATGGGAGGGAGCCCCCGAGGCCCAAGGGCGGCTCTCCTGAGGCTCCGGGGCGTGTACAGCCCCACTCATTATTATGTTTGAGTGTCACGGGCAGCGATTCTTCATAGGCACGGGGCCTTGCTTCACAGGCACTGGGCCTTCTTCACAGGCACTGGGCCTTTCTTCACAGGCACCGGGCCTTCTTCACAGGCACTGGGCCTTTCTTCACAGGCACCGGGCCTTCTTCACAGGCACCGGGCCTTCTTCACAGGCACTGGGCCTTTCTTCATGGGTAGAACTTCTAGAGGTGTTGGATGTTCCAGGCGTTCTGGATGGGTACCCCGTCTTGCGTCTCCAGGCGTGCGGCACCAAGCCTGGAGATGTGGACGACCTTGAACGGGCCCTCCCACATGGGTGAGAGCTTATGCAGCCCCTCCCTGGAGAGCACCCGCCTTAGGACGAGGTCACCCACCTCAAGATTCCTGGAACCGACGCTGCGACAGTGGTACCGCCGCAACGCCTGCTGGTATCTTGCCGCCCGTAGTGCAGCCTCGCGGCGACATTCCTCCCCCAGCACGAGGTCCATCCCCTGCATGGCGTCCTGCTGCGTCTCATCAAACGCCAGGACCCATGCGGAGCGATGCTTGACCTCGTGAGGGAGGATTTCTTCTGCTTCGTAGACGAGGAAGAATGGGGTTTCGCCCGTTGGCTTGGTGGCGGTGGTGCGTATCGACCACAGCACGGACTGGAGCTCGTCGTGCCAGCCCCTGCCGCAGGCTTCGAGCTTCTTCTTGAAGGTCCGGGTCTTGAGGCCCCTCAGGACCTCCGCATTGGTGTGTTCGGCCTGGCCATTGCTCCTAGGGTGTGCTACCGAGGCATAGCAGATCTGCGTTCCAAGGTTAGCACAATATGACTTGAAGAGATTACTAGTGAACTGCGAGCCGTTATCGGTGATGATGCGGTTGGGGACCCCGAAACGACTCACGTGGCCCTTGATTAACTTGACCACAGAGCCAGCTGGGATGGCGCGGACGGCTTCAACCTCCGGCCACTTAGTGAACTTGTCGATGGCGACGTAGAGGTATCGATAGCCCCCAGGCTCCCGAGGGAACGGGCCCAGAATATCCAGCCCCCAGACCGCGAACGGCCACGAGAGTGGAATGGTCTGGAGTCCCTGAGCTGGCTGATGGATCTGCTTGGCATGGAATTGGTAGGCCTCGCAGGACTTCACCAGCTCAGTCGCGTCGTTGAGCACCGTAGGCTAGTAGAATCCACTTCGGAATGCCTTGCCGACGAGGGTTCGCGACGACGAGTGGTGCCCACAATCCCCGCCGTGTATGTCTGCTATCAGCTCTTTCCCCTGTTCCCTGGAGATACAACACAGTGAAACGTCATTTGGTCGCTTCCTATATAACTCACCGTCCTAGATGCAGTATGCTGTGGCCTGACGGGCCACGCGCTCCGCGTCCTCCTCCTTCTCCGGCAACGCCCCTTGCATCAGGTATTCCTTGAATTCCTTGGTCTAGCATCCCTCCTGGGGCTCGAGCGCTAGGAGTAGGTGCTCCCCTGAGGTCGGGCCATAGGCTGGGGCTCCTGTGGCAGGCGGCTGCGGGAGTTCCTCTCAAGGCCTGAGCTGTCCTTGAAAGCGGTGGCGTTGCTGATGGCTTGAAGAGCCGCTCCTCGAAGACGCCAGGCTCCTGGGGCTGTCGCTTGGATGCTCTTCTGGCGATGTCGTTAGCTTCCTTGTTGGTGCCACATGGCACGTGCTGCAACTCTAGGCCCAGAAATTGCTTCTCCATCTTGTGCACCTCCACAAGGTATGCTTCCATGTGCTCGTCCTTCAGCTCGTATACCTTGTTGGAGAAGTTGACGAGGAGCTGTGAGTCGCCCCTGATAGTGAGACGCTTCACCCCCAGTGCCGCCGCAGCCTTCAGGACGGCTATGAGGCCTTCATATTCTGCAATGTTGTTGGAGACCTTCTCGCCCTGCTGCAAGCAGAGCTGCACAACGTAGTAGAGCTTGTCCTGGGTGGGTGAGATGAGTACTACTCTAGCCCCCGCGCACTGGCGCACGAAGGCACCATCAAAATACAAGACCCAGCCGTCAGGCGCCTCGCTTCCCGGCGAGAGGGACCGGTCTTTGCCTTCTTCAAGCATCGGGGCGTCTGTCCATTCTACCATGAAATTAGCAAGCGCGGCTCCCTTGATGACCCTAGTAGTACTTAACTCCAACTGGAATGCTTGCAACTCGATGTTCCATTCAACGACTCTTTCGGCAGAGTTGGGGCTCCTGAGCACTCTCTCCAATGGGTAAGTTGAGACGACCGTGATGGGGTGGTCCTGGAAGTAGTGCCGCAGCTTTCGCGAAGCCACTAGGAGCGCGAGTAGGAGCTTCTGAGGCATGGGTTACCGCGCTCTTGCATCCCGCAACACCGTGCTGATGAAGTATACCGGGTGCTCGACAAGGGTAGGCGTGCTGATCAGGTTTGTGTCTTTCGGAAGCTGGGGTGCCTCCTGAGGGGGTAGAGCCCCCGACGCTTGATCGCTTGCTGAAGTCTTCGCGGGTTTGGGGGCGTCGTCCTGTCGAGCCTGATCTGCTGCCGCTGCTGCTGCGGCCCTTGTGGCGCCCTTCTGGTCTTGCATCGTCTCTACTGGAAGTGTGGCACAACGCGATGCGCCCTTAGCTTGGTGTTCTTCCCAAACTGCCACCAAAGCCGCGCTGGCTGAGTACGAGGTGGCGGCAAGATAGAGCACTAGGGACTCACGAGGTCGCGGCGCTACCATCACTGGAGGGCTGGTCAGGTATCTCTTGAGGTCTTGAAAAGCTTGGCCGGCCTCTGGGGTCCACTCGAACGGGCCCTTCTTTTTCATCAGCTTCAAGAAGGGTAGGGCGCGCTCTCCCAGCTTGGAGATGAAGCGCCCTAACGCAGTCACCCGACCAGCCAACTTCTGCATTTCCTTGAGGGTCTGTGGTGGACTCATGTCTTCAATGGCCTTGACCTTCTTTGGGTTGGCCTTGGTCCCCCTGTGGGACACCAGGAAACCCAGCAGCTTGCCAGAAGGGATGCCAAACACGCATTTCTCTGGGTTGAGCTGCAAGTCCACCTGGTGAAGGCTTTCAAAGGTCTCCTCCAGATCTTGGATCAAGGTCCCCGCCTCCCGAGACTTCACCACGATGTCGTCGACGTAGGCTTCAGCGTTTCTCCCGAGTTGTCGCCCTAAGGCGATGTGCATGAGCCGCTGGAAGGTTGCGCCCGTGTTGAGCAGTCCGAATGGCATGCAAGTGTAGCAGTACACCCCACACGGGGTCGGGAAAGCCGTCTTCTCCACATCTTCTACCGCCATCTTGATCTGGTGATATCCTGAGAACACATCCAGGAAGCATAGCAAGTCGCACTCAGCTGTGGAGTCGATGATCTGGTCGATGCGTGGAAGAGGGAACAGATCTTGGGGGCAAGCCTTGTTGAGGTTGGTGAAGTCGACGCACATCTGGTCCTTCCCGCCTTTCTTAGGGACGACGGGGTTCGCCAGCCATTCGAGGTACCGAACCTCGCGAATGACACCCGCAGCCTCCAACTTGCGGGTTTCTTGGATGATGAAAGCTTGCTTCTCCGTGGACTGCCGCCTTGCCTTCTGCTTCACGGGGCGTACGTTGGGGCACACCTTCAGGTGGTGCTCTATTACCTCTCTTGGGACCCCTACCAGCTGATCGGGCTCCCAGGCGAACACTCCCTTGTTTGCACACAAGAACTTCACTAGCGCCTCCTCCTGAGAAGGCTCGAGGTTGGCGCCTATGGTAAAGATTGCCCCTAAGGACCCGTACTCCTCGACCAACACTTGCTTGGTTTCTGCCTTGTCCTGAGTGAATAACTATTTCTTCTTGGTTGGTGCAGCTCCCTTAGCCTTGGAGGTATCCGCATCAGCGGGTCGTGCTATCGCGGCAGCCTTGAGGGCAAGCTTGAGCGCCGCCAGGGCCTCCTTGGCGTCCCCCTTGATGGTGAGGACACCCTGGCTCCCCGGCATCTTCATGAGATTGTATGCGGGATGGGTTGCTGCCATGAACTGGGCCAGAGCTGGGTACCCGAGGATGGTGTTGTATGGGAGGCCAATGCGGGCGATGTCGAAGTCGATGAGCTTGGTGCGGTAGTTTTCGCGCGTGCCGAAGGTCACAGAGAGGCGGATCTGCCCCAGGGAGCAGGCAGGGCCTCCGCCAACCCCCAAGAAGGGCTTGCTGGGGCGGAGCCGCTCGAATGGTACGTGAAGGAGGCTGAAGGCCTCGACGGAGAGCACATTGAGGCCGGCGCCGCCTTCGACGAGCGTCTTGGTGATGGATACGTGGCAGATGGTGGGTGCGCACAGCATCGGGAGCGCATCCGAACCGACGGTGGAGGCAGGATGATCCTTCAAGTCGAAGGTGAGGTTGGCCTCAGGCGCGGCCCAGCCGGGCGGAGCCCCCAGGCGCTTGGAAGCGGCGCCGATGTGGCGAAAGTACGGTTTGACATGACGATCTGAGGGTGGTGCTTGTGAACCGCCGAGAAGGGCTGCGATGATGGGGGCCTCCGGTTCCCCGAAGCGAGTGATGAAGAGGTTGCGTAGCTCCTCCCAGGTGGCAACAAAAGACTCCGGCAAATGGTGGAGCCAGGCGCGCCTGCAAGGGCCATTGGGAACCAGTTGGCCATGATCTTTTCGTCACCCTCGGCTTCCACGGTAGCAAGAAAGCCAACGGGTCCGCCGCGCCGTCGTAGCACGGCGGCATCTCCGGCTTGAACTTGGGTGGCCACTGCACCTGCGGCAAGGCAGGGGCAAGGGCTCAGAGCCCCCGAGCGCCGCCGTGGGCACCGGTAGATCCAGCTGGAGGGGCGCCCACCATGGGGAGCGGGTGTGGAGATGGTGGAGCGCGAGTCGGCAGGAGGAAGACTCCGACGCACCCCTACCTGGCGCGCCAAATGTCAGATCACAGGTTCCGGCAAAAGCCTTAAGGTTCGAAAACTGGGGTGCATGCAAAGATCTCCCCCCTATCGATCCACATCCTAACTTAGCTAAGATCTCACGAACTAACTCGACAAACTCGCCACACAAAGGACACCAGATTTATACTGGTTCGAGCCACCATTGTGGTGTAATACCCTACTCTAGTGTGGTGGTGGTGGATTGCCTCTTGGGCTGATGATGAACAGTACAAGGGGAAGAACAGCCTCCTGAGGTTGAGGTGTTCTTGTGCTCGATGGGTGTGTGGCCAAGGATGTGGTGGCTCCAATCTAAGATCAGGTTCCCCCTAGCTACGGTGGTGGCTAGTCCTATTTATAGAGGCCCTGGTCCTCTTCCCAAATATTGAGCGGGAAGGGAGCCAACAACGGCCAATTTGAAAGGGGACAGCTAGTACAAGCTATCCTGACAAAAACAGTCTTCGCCTGTCAAAGGCTCTGGTGGTGACGCCGTCTTGGGCTCCACGGTGACCTCCGTCTTGCCGTCCTTCTGGTCTTGGTCTCATTGCACCAATATGGAAGCCTTTGCTTGATGCATCGGTACTCTGCGCCTGCTCTTGCCCCCTTAGCACCAAAGAGGAAACAAGGATGCTGCGCGCGCTGGCGCCCGCCTAGCGCCCACTTGGTCTCGATCGTCATGGCTCATGTCACGAGAACCTCACGAGGTTTGCCTGGACTTGAACTCTCCGCCCCTCATGAGCCAGCCTGGTGAGGCCGCTCCTGAGGAGGTCTTGTGTCGTCCGCCTCGCGAGGCTTGGCCCCTCGTGAGGGTCTTGAGTGCCTCGTTGATGAAGATGGGCTGTACAGGCCTGCTAGCAAAGCCACGTCGTGGGCCGCAGGCAGGCAAGTCTTGGGATCCCCGTTCCCAGAACGCCGACAGGTACCACATAGCCTGGGATGATAAGGGATTAATCGTCGAATTGGACATTTCACTGAATATATTTGTAACCCATTTATTAGTAGGTTAACTAGGGCCATATTTAATATATTTGAGGCTACATAGCAACATGCATTGTACCGAATGACTAAATATGCAATCCCAGGCTACGTAGCAACAAGGAAGAGTGTTACCTTAATGTTCTGACGATGTCTAGATATACATGTAATAAAATCTTATATAATGGGATGGAGGGAGTGTTGTACTACATCATTTTTCAATTGTTGTTTAGCTTCTAATATTAACTTGGTGCTTTTAGGTGCATATATAATTGCCAAAGATCCACACTTCGACCCTTTCTGCGTATGGGGCAATGAGATATTCATGAACCAGCATCAAGGGAGGAAACTAATAAAGATTGTTATTAAAATGGGTCAAAAGATGTCAATCGAACTATTTGTTTACACTTTATGCAAGACAACAGTGAACTATAGGATGGTAAGTAAGAACCTTGTAGCCCTCTTTTTACTGCCCGTAATGAGTTGTGTTAGATGACAATGTCTGAATATTTTTTGTTTTGCAGTGGATCCTGAAGCAGTTTACTCAAGATTACCTCTCAAACTACATGATTGGCAGCCGACCATCACAAGGGGTTGGACTAGAGTCCTGCATGCCTTCTGCATCCAGGAGAGCGCAATAGGGCCATTCCGGTTCACCTTGTTCAGCAGCCGGAATGCATGTCGCCTCTTTCTTTACCATCTATAATAGTACAAGTATAGAACCCTAGTTCATCATTCTTTATTTGGTGCTTATGTAATTCTTAAACATATGTACATGTGAGTTAAATAATGCATTGGTTCTTTGAACCTGATGGATATGAATAAAGCTATAGCCTACTTTCAAGTTTAAATTAGGTACAATTTTAAATAGCAGCAATTAAATTAGGGCAAAATTACGGTGTGCAGGTCATTACGGTGCACATGGTTAATAAAACACAGCGTGTGCAATATACATCATAATCCAACATGGTTCACGAAGAGGAACTGTGTGTAACAATGCACACACAGTTGCCGTTTGCAAAGCGTATGTGATGTCAGACACTATCACATACAGTGCGGGAAAACTAAATGTGTGTGATTATCTACCTATCGTGCATGGTTTATAATCATGAACTGTTTGTGATGTGCCGGGCATCATAGAACTCCCATTCCTGGAATCTGCATGGAAAGCTCCCGTGCCTGGAATCTGCCTGGTTTTAAGTAAAACCACAAAACTCCAACTGCGATGGCAATGCGAGCACAAACGAGTAGCAAGGATGAAGTGTTCGGAATATTCGAGATATCGGAAACGGTTATATAGGTACAACTGTATGCATCAAGGCTCCCTATCCCCGATGGTTTCTGGGTCGTGTGGGAAGGACCCCCCTATCGCCGTCACTCACTAGGCGATGGTTCCAAATGTCGTTGCGGAAAGGGGTTAAAAACCGTTTGTATAGCACCGACGTGTACCAGTGATGGATTATGAAGGATTTGAACCCCATCAACTGGCCAGTGCAACTTCTCTGTCGGCACCTCGACAGCCACCACCCGAAGTGAAGATCAAAAGGAAGAAGAAAAAGGTGGATATCCCACCTAGGGAAACCAAGAGTAAGGCTGTTAAGCAATCTCAGGACACAAGGAGCAAGGCAAAGATGTGGAATGCAAGTTGAATGCAAGTTGTGAACTTTGAACTTTAAGGATTTGTACTAAGGTTGTGAAAACTTGTAAGGTTTAATAATTCTATTCATACTTTGATGTGAAATTTGAGGCAAAATTTGAATATTAGGCAAAATTTAAATTTGAACCAGCACTTGAACTCCGATATGTGGTGTGATGTTGCAATGTTTGTTGAACTATTGTAAACATTAGGTGATCAATCCGATCTCTTTTTTGTGGTGAAACTTATAGTCATGGGAAATGTGCTCCAAATGTGCTCTGAAGCTAGGGTAAACTGCCCCATTTGTAATCAGGTATTTTTTGGACCTACTCTAAATGAGCGAAATATTTTTTATTAACACATATTTAATCTATATAGTGTAGATTCGAAGTCTCACTATTTATTGAATTAATTTTCATTTTTTACATTTTTTTGAAAATAATTTGGTTTAATAGAAAACCATTAAAAACACATTTAAATTATGAAAAAAAGAAAACTAAGTTCAGATCCTTCTTATTCACTTTGAAATGAAGCTTTGGTGATTTTTTTTAATTTTTGAAAAAATCTACCTCCTTTCCTTGAACTCTTTGCAACGTTGTACGTCATAGCTCATATGTGTGAAGGTTTTTTCATGAAAATGTCCGTAGGACAAGTTTATGTTTTTTGTTGGTAACATGTCACATAAGACAACATTGTGCGCAGGTTATATATTTTTCGATTTTTTAAAATTAATGGTGCTCATTTAACCACGACCGTGCCAGCTAGTTTTTTTTAAATGACCATAGCCCAAGTTTGGTATTTTTCCTTGTTAGTGTGTCTTATAAAATGACGATTTGCAATGGTTTCATATTTTTGGAATTTTTTTAAATTAGTTATGCTCAGTCAAACACTAGATAACCCCGTTGACCAACTCAAAACCCCTCTAAATCTCGCGTGGTTCGCCTAACCCTAGATCCGAACATCAGCCGTCAGATTATACCCTAGAGCCAAGCGACAACCCTCAGATATGGTCTTCTAGAAGGAATTCTGAGGCCAGACTGCATGCAGGCTCTGCGCCATTGTATCACCGGGACGGCTCTGCATCGCTGGATCCTTTGGCGATCCATGAGACATTGGTTGTCCTCGCCCACTATTGCCTCCCCTATCTTCTCTTCTTCGGCGGCGACCAGAGGAGCCACTCGTCTGCTTCTTCTTCTCCGGTGACTAGATATGTCGAGCTCCACTTCAGCCTCCCGCCCCTTGTGGCCCCAGTATGGTCCAGTGCCCATGGAGCGATGCCTTGACTGCCCATGCACCACGCCACTGAAAAGGTTGACTTCGAGGGAGGACAAGAATGGCAACTTAGGGCGTGAGTTCGTGAAATGCGAGAGCAAGCCAGAGGGGCAGGTTAGGTCTCATGATTTTTCTTTAACCCTTTCTTTTTCTCTTTGCTTCTAATTCTTTTTCGTTGGATTTGAGATTTAGGGTTCATGATTTTGTTTCAGATCATGAATAAATGCACACATCTTGAATGGATGGGTGACTAGTTTGGAGGCTTCAAGGGGAGGGCTTGCTTCAATTCATGGGGCCGCAACCCGGGAGGTCAATCTTTCGTTAGCCACTCGGAATTTGGTCTCTGAAAGTGCTGCTCCGACAGTTGGGGATGAGGATCTGAAGGGGGAATTAAAGAAGATGAACAAGAACTTGAGGCAGATGATTCAGTTGAACAAGCAGGCGAATCTGATAGCTTTAGGATTTTATTTTTGTATAGTTGCTCTAGGATTTGCTTACTTGCTGTTCATCACTTGTTAGAGATGTTATTTGTGTCATGTCATGTGCTCTACGATTTGCTTAAGGGTTTGTGGATCATGTGCTCTTTATGTTGTTTAAACTATGTCTCTATCTCCATCTCTAAATCTCTGTAGGTGTTAGTTTTTGACACTTTCAGTTTCGTCAGACAACACCGAGGGCAAGAGAAAAAAAGGCAGTTATTGGGCCCAAAATGAAACCAAGCTCTGGTTGGGCCGTCGTATTGTGTTGACTATCGAAGGCCCACAAAGATTAAATAGGCCTAGAAAACTAGTGCATGTGATGGCTCTATTTTTTTGCTTGATTGTTTTGATTGCACCTATAGAGATTGAGTGCATGTTGGTTACATTACAAGAATAGGTTACATCGTTTGAAATTACACAACAATTTATAATGCCACCAAGAGCCACCAACAAGTACACAATGGGCTACCCTTCAAAAATTATTTTCATCCTGCCAAATGGCCACAAACTATTCAAAAAATAGCTTATTTTTGTTCATATAATATAGGTATCCTACAATATATATGGGCACCAACAATTCAAAAAACTTAGCTTCTTTTTCTTCTTTTCAACATCAACATGACTCATCTTTCCAACTTTAATTTCCTTTTTGACACCCCAACTAGTCCATTAGCCGCCCATGCCAAAACTTGGAACCAATAAAACTTGTAATATAAGGGCCAACATTAATTTCATCATGCCAAATGGCCACAAACTATTCAAAAATTAGCTTGTTTTTGTTCATACAATATACGGCCACCAACAATTAAAAAAATAGCTTTTCTCCTTCTTATTTTCAACATCAACATGGCTCATTTTTCTAGCTTTAGTTTCCTTTTTGACACTTCAACTAGTCCATTATCCACGCGTGCGAAAACTTGACCCTAAAATATAAGGGCCTACTCTAAATGGGACATTTAAACTTGACCAACACAACATGAATAAAACAAGACAAATGGACTACCCTCCAACCATTTTTACAAGGCTAACCCCAAAACTTGCTGGTTTTCATTGAAGGATACCCTTTCATTGATTGATTTAGCAGAAGGGCTCGTCTACGAAACCATATCCATCTAGCGATAACTCACGGTAAATAAGATAGAAATAGCAAGCAAAACACAGATAACCAACGACATATCAAATAAGGGTAGCAAGCATAACATAGTTCTTAGGGGATAACACGACAGAGATAAAAAGTTCACTATACAACCAATGCCATAATTAAGATAGAAATGTATAAAAGATAAAAATCCCTAACACCCTAGGGTAAGACAAGCTTCACAAGACCGGGCTTTCACCACCATCTTCACTGCGCCTCCTCTTCACTGCTCCTCCTCCATGTCATCCTCGCCGATGTAGTAGGGAGGCTGTGCATACCATTGCGGGTGGGGAAGATGCTGTTGAAGTCCATGAAGATGTGTAGGTGGCGAATACGATGAACTCACACCCACACGAAAACACCTTGCTAAGGAGGTAGTACGCATCGAATCTGTTGGTGAAGTTGGCGATGAGCCCTATCGGCGGAGTGGTGGAGTTTGGACGCACTTCCTCCAGTCGGAACATCACCGGCGAGCCCGCCGGGAGGTGGGCGAAGCCCGCACCGAGGAACCACTGGCCAAACTCCTTTCCACCCCTCCAGCGTGGGAATGCCCACATGCAGAGCGTCGTCTCCATGACGACACCAACGGGATACCGCCTCTCCAGCACGGTTGGTGGGAGCTCGAAGGTGGGGCCATTCTACTGCATCCTCTCCTAGCTTTGAGAGTGCTCTGGGTTTGGGTGAATAAGAGAAGGGGCGGTCCAAATGGATGTGTGGAGAATAGGTGGAGGCATGGGTGGTTTAAATAGAGAAAGGGGAAGGGAAGGGGAGTGGCACTGACCGCGCTTTGGATTTTCTACGTTCAAAGGAGCGAAGTCAATCGATATGCCACTTTAATTGACATGTTGAATAGATGCAAGTGGACTGAAAAGTCTGAAACGATGTTGTACATCGAGGAGACAAGTGTGCGAGATGAGATGAACCAGCGGCAGCGGCCGTCCCTGCATCCGTGGCGGCTCGCGTGCATAAAGAGGTCGGTCAGCGTTCGTGGCGGCTCGCGTACAGAAAGAGTCCGATCATTGTGGCGGCAAGCATCAGCAAATGCAGGCAGGCTAGCTACATGCATGCATTGCAGGCTAGCTATGTGCATGCATAGAAGGCTAGCTGGACATGTCGTGCATGCATAGCAGGCTCATGTCGTTGCAGCGTGCGCAGGGCCCAACAATCTAACCATGGCCCAATGGGCGAACAACGGCACCATCCGACGCGGCCCTAATTGTCAGGTCCAACGGGCGACACAGTCCAGCGCGGCCCCACTCGTTAGAGTTAATGGTCAAAGCACTGACCTGATGGCATCCACCATTTGTGACCATTTCTGAGTGTTTCAGACAAGAGAGTGGGGAAAAGTGAGCAAATGCTAAGAGTGTGGGGATGAATGAGTATGGCTAAGGAACCAGGGGCACAGATGTAAAAATCCCTTTGTATTTACAGGGGAGGCCACTATTTTGAGCAAACATGTCTACAGAAAGGCATGCTCGCAAGATATACGCAAGAGCGATGATCGAGCAATTTGAGCATATAATATACAAATGGAGTGCTTACCAGGTGGAGAGGTTGAGAAAGGAAAACATATGTTGTAATCCATACGGATGCAGCTTGGAGAGAGAAGTGGTGCAGGATTTTGTACAAGGTGTCCGTGTTGGATGGTGGACATGAATTTGACTGTGAATGTGGCCAATTCACTCACATGGGTCTGCTGTGCAGCCATGTTCTGAAGGTAATTACATTGGCCCAAGTGAACCTACAATACATATGATAGGTTAGTGGACATTTCGTTTTCAGATCATTCAGTCATGGAATGAATTTTGTGATGTAGGTTCTAGGCTTCATCCGTATAACAGAAATTCCAAAGAAACACATAGTGAAGAGGTGGACAAGAGATGCCTGGGACATCCTGCCTCCACATCTTAGCCAATACTAGAAGGACAATGCTAACAACAATAACCCATTTAGTTATAGGCATTTCAACATCTACATGCAAGCAATGGAGCTTGTACAAATGGGAGATGCAAGTGTACAAGTGATAACCCACAAGTATAGGGGATCAATTGTAGCCTCTTTCGATAAGTAAGAGTGTCGAACCCAACGAGGAGCTAAAGTTAGAACAAATATTCCCTCAAGTTCTATCGACCGCCGATACAACTCTACGCACGCTTAACGTTCGCCTTACCTATAACAAGTATGAAACTAGGAGTACTTTGTAGGTGTTGTAGGCTAGGTTTGCAAGATAATAAATAGCATGTAAATAAAAGGTAGGGGATGTTTAGATAAAGACACAACTAAATTATTTTCAGTAGAGAGCTTTTTGTCATGAGAAAATTATTTGTCCCTAGACAATCGATAACTAGACCGATAATCATTATTGCAATTTTATTTGAGGGAGAGGCATAAGCTAACATACTTTCTCTTCTTGGATCATATGCACTTATGATTGGAACTCTAGCAAGCATCCGCAACTACTAAAGATCATTAAGGTAAAACAAAACCATAGCATTATAAGGCATCAAGTCCTCTTTATTCCCATACGCAAACAACCTACTTACTCGGGTCTGTGCTCCTGTCACTCACGCCACCCACCATAAGCAAATCATGAACATATTGCAAACCCTACAGCAGGGATCCCTCATGCTTGCGCGACACGGAGAGCACCATAGGACAGCACCAATAATAAAACATGCAACTCAAACCAATCACGATCATCAATTAACCCATAGGACAAAACGGATCTACTCAAACATCATAGGATAGCCATACATCATTGGGAAATAATATATAATGTTCAGAACCATGTTTAAGTAGAGATTACAATGGGTAAAAAATGGGTTACAGCTCTGCATAGAGGGGGGAAGAGTTGATGATGACGGCGGTGAAGTTGTTGGTGTAGATCGTTGTCGCGATGATGGCCCCGGCGGCGTTTCGGCGCCACCGGGAGAGGGCGGAGAGAGCCCCCCCTCTTATTCTTCCTTGACCTCCCCCCTAGATGGGAGAAGGGTTTCCCCTCTGGTCCATGGCCTCCATGGTGGCGGAGGGGCGAGAGCCCCTCCGAGATTGGGTCTCTCTCTCTGTTTCTTTCTGTTTCTGCGCTCCCTAATTCTGCCCTTTCACCATTTCTTAAATTCCCGGAGATTCGTAACTACAATTGGGCTGAAATTTTGACACGATTTTATCCGGATATTGGCTTTCTTGCGGCGAAAGAAGGGCGCCAACCGACTTACGGAGTGGCCACGAGGGCCCTGGGCGTGCCCTACCCCCTCGGGCGCCCCCTCACCCTCGTGGGCCCCTCAGGCATCGTCTCGCGTTGATTCCACTTCTCAAAATTGTTGGGCAACGCGGTAATTTAAAAAAAACCTACGCATATGCAAGATCCATCTAGGTGATGCATAGCAACGAGAGAGGAGAGTGTTGTCCATGTACACTCGTACACCGTAAGCGGAAGCGTTATGACAACGCGGTTGATGTAGTCATACGTCTTCACGGTCCAACCGATCCTAGCACCGAAAGTACGGCACCTCCGTGATCTACTGACGTTCAGCTCGGTGACATCCCATGAAGTCTAGATCCAGCTGAGTGTCAAGGGAGAGCTTCGTCAGCACGACGATGTGATCGCGGTGATGATGAAGTTACCGACGCAGGGCTTCGCCTAAGCACTACAACGATATGACCGAGGTGGAAATCTGTGGAGGGGGGCACCGCACATGGCTAAACAATCAAGTTGTGTGTCTATGGGGTGCCCCCATCCCCTGTATATAAAGGAGTGGAGGAGGGGAGGGCCGGCCCTCTATGGCGCACCCAAAGGGAGGAGTCCTACTCCTGGTGGGAGTAGGATTCCCCCTTTCCCTTGTTGGAGTAGGAGAGAAGGAAGGGGCAGAGAGGGAGAAGGAAAGGGGGGCCGGCCCCCACCCCAATTCAGATTGCGCTTGGGGGGGCGCCCCCACCTAGGCCGCCTCCTCCTCTCTCCCACTAAGGCCCATTAAGGCCCATACACTCCCGGGGGGGGTCCGGTAACCCCCCGGTACTCCGGTAATTGCGTGAACTCACCCAGGACCATTCCGATGTCCAAACATAGCCTTCCAATATATCGATCTTTATGTCTCGACCATTTCGATACTCCTCGTCATGTCCATGATCATATCCGGGACTCCGAACTACCTTCAGTACATCAAAACACATAAACTCATAATTCTGATCGTCACCGAACGTTAAGCGTGCGGACCCTACGGGATCGAGAACTATGTAGACATGACCAAGACTCATCCCCGGTCAATAACCAATAGCGGAACCTAGATGCTCATATTGGTTCCTACAGATTCTATGAAGATCTTTATCGGTCAAACCGCATAACAACATACGTTGTTCCCTTTGTCATCGGTATGGTACTTGCCCGAGATTCGATCGTCGGTATCTCAATACCTAGTTCAATCTCGTTACCGGCAAGTCTCTTTACTCGTTCCGTAATGCAACATCCCGTAACTAACTCATTAGTCACATTGCTTGCAAGGCTTATAGTGATGTGCATTACCAAGAGGGCCTAGAGATACCTCTCAGATTCATGGAGTGAAAAATCCTAACCTCGATCTATGCCAACTCAACAAACACCATTGGAGACACCCGTAGAGCATCTTTATAGTCACCCAGTTATGTTGTGACGTTTGATAGCACACTAAGTGTTCCTTCGGTATTCGGGAGTTGCATAATCTCATAGTCATAGGAACATGTATAAGTCATGAAGAAAGCAATAGCAACAAACTAAACGATCAAGTGCTATGCTAAGGAATGTTTCAAGTCAATCACATCATTCTCTAATGATGTGATCATGTTCATCAAATGACAACTCTTTGTCCATGGCTAGGAAACTTAACCATCTTTGATTAACGAGCCAGTCAAGTAGAGGCATACTACTGACACTCAGTTTGTCTATCTATTCACACATGTACTAAGTTTCTGGTTAATACAATTCTAGCATGAATAATAAACATTTATCATGATATCAGGAAATATAAATAACAACTTTATTATTGCCTCTAGGGCATATTTCGTTCAGTCTCCCACTTGCACTAGAGTCAATAATCTAGATTACATTGTAATGATCCTAACACCCATGGAGTCTTGGTTCTGATCATGTTTTGCTCGTGAGACAGGTTTAGTCAACGGGTCTACAACATTCATATCCGTATGTATCTTGCAAATCTCTATGTCTCCCTCCTTGACTTGATCGCGGATGGAATTGAAGCATCTCTTGATGTGCTTGGTTCTCTTGTGAAATCTGGATTCCTTTGCCAAGGCAATTGCATCAGTATTTTCACAAAAGATTTTCATTGGACCTGATGCACTAGGTATGACACCTAGATCGGATATGAACTCCTTCATCCAGACTCCTTCATTTGCTGCTTCCGAAGCAGCTATGTACTCCGCTTCACACCCAGATCCTGCCACGACGCTCTGCTTGGAACTGCACCAACTGACAGCTCCACCATTCAATAAAAATATGTATCCGGTTTGTGACTTAGAGTCATCCGGATCAATGTCAAAGCTTGCATCGACGTAACGACGAGCTCTTTGTCACTTCCATAAACGAGAAACATATCCTTAGTCCTTTTCAGGCATTTCAGGATGTCCTTGACCGCTTTCCAGTGATCCACTCCTGGATTACTTTGGTACCTTCCAGCTAAACTAATAGCAAGGCACACATTAGGTGTAACGCCCCGAGACCGATGTGCCAGGTGTCCGTCAGTTATTCGCTGTTGTTGCCATGTCATTCGCTTGGGTATTGCATCTTGTCATGTCATCATGTGCATTGCATCATCATGTTTTCAAAACTTGCATCCGTCCGGGTTCCCACAGTTCTCTCCGTTGTCCGTTCTGAGCCCAGACACACTTGCACGCGTCCGCGGCATGTCCGAAATAGTATTTTATAAGTGGTCGGAAAATGTTCTCGGAATGGGATGAGAGTTGACGTGTGGTCTTATTATAGTGTAGATAGACCGCCTGTCAAGTGTCATCGCATTCGGAGATCGTTTGATGCCCCAATGGATAACTATAGCGGCAGTATAGCCGGTCTAACGTCGGACGTTTTCGGTCTCCAAAAACTGTTGCCGGGCCTCTCTCTCCTCTCTTCTCAGCCCATCTCTCTCTAGCACAGCCCACTAGCCCACCTATCTAACCCCCTCCACTCTGGGTCGTCCAATCGAGATCGAACGGCTCCGAAACGGCCTCAAACCCCCTAACCCTAGCCCTCTTACCTTATATAGACCCCCTCCATGCCATTTTGGGCCTTCTCCTTCCTCCTCCTCGAAATCCGCGCCCCCAATCATCAGCCAGCCGCCTCCCACCTCCTCTCCTCTATTTCCGCCGCCGGCCACCTCATCCCTGCTACTTGGCGCCATCCTGGTGGCCAGCCGCCACCACGCAGGACGCCCGCAGCCAACGGGAAGCCGCCACGTCGCCTCCCCGCGCCCCACATCGCCTCGGTCCCTGCCAGGCCCATCCGAGGCCCGCCCCGGGCCGTTCTGGGCCGAGGCGCCCGCACCGCGCCGCCGTCCCTAACCAGGGTCGAGAGAGCCCGATGCTCCCTCCCGCTCGTGCCCGTCGCTGGAATCGCCTCGCACCGCGCTGGGATGAACTCCGGCGACCCGGAGCCGCCGCCGGTGACCCCATGCCAGATCCGTCTCTCTCCTTTCCTCTGTCCTCCCTCTCCCTCACGTCTCTCTCTCTCTCTCTCTCTCCCGCGCAGGGCACCATGGCAGATGAAGTTCCACTCGCCCTCGCCTCATTGACCTTCGCCGGAGTCCACCACCTTCGCCGCTCGTCCCCCTGACCGTCCTCGTCGTCAGATCCGATGCCCCAAGGCCGAATCCATCCATCCCTGACCTCGCCGGAGCTCTTCCCTGCCGCACCATTGTTCCACATCGCCGGCGGGCGCCGCCGCGCCTGGTTCTGCCTCTGCATCGAGCAGAGGAGGATGGTGACCCCCAGCACCGTTCGCCTCCGCGCATGGGCCAGCCGGGCCATGCGAGGCCCAGTTCCACGCCAGCGCCAGGAGGGCCCAGCCTCCTCCGCGGCCTACCCGCACCGCGCCATGCGCCTCCAGGCTCAGATGGGCTTGGCCCAATGTGAGCAACCCTTGCCAGATCCAGTTTCAGCCCATGTAGCTTTTTTTCCAGTCTCTGCATTTGTTTTGTTTCCAATGCATGCATAATTACAGGAGGATGCCATTATTTTAATTTGCTCACAAGTAAATAACCGTGCATCGGATTAAAACAAACTTAATATGAAACTTGCTTAGAATTTCATCTAGTTTAATAATATCCAACTTTCATCCATGTTTAACATGTTTAAAATGCTGTTTGTTTAAATTTGCTTAAATAACTTGCTAAAATGATTTAATTCATAACTATTTAACCGTAACTCGGAATTCAATAATCTTTATAGGTAAATGGGGTGGAAAAATGCCTAGTTTAACATGGTGGTTTTATTTTCCATGTTTAATAACTCTAAAATTATGTTTAGGGCAGAACAGTACCGAATCTAATTTATGCACATGAGGAGTTTCCGGATTTGTTGTTCATTGCTTCCGGCCTCATTTAACCTTGACTAGATAGGTAGTTTTCCTTTGCTTCACCCTCTTTCCATGTTTAACAACATTTAATATTGTTGGGTACATAAACGAGATCGAACTAAATAACTTGTCGTGGTGTTTCGCCAATATGAAACTCGTTGCATATTGAGCTCCACTTAATTTGTAGGATTGCTTGTGCACTTTGCCATGCCATGCCCTCTTTAAACCGGGACATGCATCATACTTGTTGTGCATCATGCCATGTTGTTGTAGTGGTTGTTTACTATGTTGTTTGCTTCTTTCCGGGTTGCCTTTCTCGTGAGCTTCGGTTCCGTTCCGGAGTTGTGAGGATCCGTTCGACTTCGTCCATGTGTCTTCTTCATGGACTCGTTTCTTCTTCCTTGCGGGATTTCAGGCAAGATGATCATACCCTCGAAATCACTTCTATCTTTGCTTGCTAGATGCTCGCTCTTTTGCTATGCCTATGCTGCGATACCTACCACTTTGCTTATCATGCCTCCCATATTGTTGAACCAAGCCTCTAACCCACCTTGTCCTAGCAAACCATTGTTTGGCTATGTTATCGCTTTGCTCAGCCCCTCTTATAGAGTTGTTAGTTGCAGGTGAAGATTGAAGTTTGTTCCTTGTTGGAACATCGAGATGTCGTTCCTTGTTGGGACATGTTTACTTGTTGGGATATCGCAATATCTCTTATTTAATTAATGCATCTATATACTTGGTAAAGGGTGGAAGGCTCGGCCTTATGCCTGGTGTTTTGTTCCACTCTTGCCGCCCTAGTTTCCGTCATATCGGTGTTATGTTCTCGGATTTTGCGTTCCTTACGCGGTTGGGTAATAATGGGAACCCCTTGACAGTTCGCCTTGAATAAAACTCCTCCAGCAATGCCCAACATTGGTTTTACCATTCGCCACCTAGCCTTTTCTTTTCGCTTGGGAGTCGCGCTCCTGAGGGTCATCATTATTTTACCCCCCTCCCCCCCGGGCTAGTGCTCCTCTGAGTGTTGGTTCAAACTAGAGTCATGTGCAGCGCCCCCTCAGGGAAACTCGAGGTTTGGTTTTAGTTGTATGGAGCGCTCATCTGAGTGTGCCCTGAGAACAAGATATGTGCAGCTCCTATCGGGATTTGTTGGCACATTCGGGCGGTGTTGCTGGATTTGTTTTATCATTGTCGAAATGTCTTGTAACCGGGATTCTGAGTCTGATCGGGTCTTCCCGCTAGAAGGAATATCCTTCGTTGACCGTGAGAGCTTGTGATGGGCTAAGTTGGGACACCCCTGCAGGGATTTGAACTTTCGAAAGCCGTGCCACGGTTATGGGCAGATGGGAATTTGTTAACGTCCGGTTGTAGAAAACCTGAAGTTGACCTTAATTAAAATACATCAACCGCGTGTGTAGCCGTGATGGTCTCTTCTCGGCGGGGTCCGGGAAGTGAACACGGTATTGGAGTAATGCTTGACGTAAGTAGACTTGGATCACTTCTTGATCATAGTTTATCGACTGTGCTTTTGCCTTCTCTTCTCGCTCTCATTTGTGTATGTTAGCCACCAAATATGCTAGTCGCTTGCTGCAGCTCCACCTCATACCTTTACCTTACCCATAAGCTTAAATAGTCTTGATCGCGAGGGTGCGAGATTGCTGAGTCCCCGTTACTCACAAATACTTTTAAAACCAGCTTGCAGGTGCCGTTGAACTGTGCAAATGACGCAACCAAGCTCAAGGAGGAGCTCGATGAAGATCTTGTCCTTCGTGTTGTTTCGTTCTAGTTGATCAGTAGTGGAGCCCAGTTGGGGTCGATCGGGGACCTTGTTGCATTTGGGGTTCTTCTTTTATTTTGGTTCTGTAGTCGGACCTTGACTGTATTTGGATGTTGTACTGCTTTATTCATGTAATTGTGTGAAGTGGCGATTGTAAGCCAACTATGTATCTCTTTCCCTTATGTATTACATGGGTAGTGTGAAGATTACCTCACTTGCAACATTGCTTTCAATGCGGCTATGCCTCTAAGTCGTGCTTCGACATGTGGGAGATATAGCCGCATCGAGGGCTTTATAAGTTGGTATCAGAGCCTTCCCTGACCTTAGGAGCCCCCACTGCTTGATCGAATTAGCGGACGAGTTGAGTCTATAAAAATGTTTTGAGTCATTTAGGAATTATATATCGGAGAGTTTAGGAATTCTTTTTACTCCCTAGTCCCTTCATCGCTCTGGTAAGGCATCCTGACGTAGAGTTTTGACTCTTCTCTTCTCAAATTTCACTAAAAAAAATTTAGGATCGCGCGGGTATCTTGGAATCGTTCCGATGGTTTTGTGATGAGAACATTGTTCTTGGTGCCTCCTGACATTTAGGGATTGTGGCAGTGTCCCGGGGAGTTGAGCTCTAAGGTGTCGTCGTCACAATTTTATCGTTGCAGTTCTGGAATACCTGAGTTTAGTTCGCCGACATCGAAAATCTCTTTTATGCAGTTGTTGGTGAGATAACCTCGACGCCACCCAGTACTGGGGCGGGAGTTCGGGAGTATTGCCATAACTCGTATAACGGATGCTTTTCGAAGGTTGAGGTAGACGATTTCCGAAGGTTTCTTGGTTATGTGTTGAAGGATGGATACAGCTGGATGTAGGATTTGCTAGTTTTGGGTGAGATATTATGCTTCCCCTGTATCCCCAACACCTGATTGCATAGCCGGAAAATTTCGAGAGTTTATAAGTGGGAAATCAAGTAGCTCTTAGGATATCTTTCCGACAGATGTATGATATGAAATTGGGGTTCGACGTCTAGTGGTCCGCCTATCCCCGGTCGGTTTTACAGTGGTCTCGTTGTGTCTTAAAGAGTCCTTGGCTATGCCGACTCGGGGACGCTTCGTATGTCATGTGCACTGCCTTGTACATGATGGTGCTGTATGATCGAGCCCGTGTAGGCCCCACCACAAAAACTTCGGGCGAAATCTCTATCATATGTTTGTTCTGGCTTATTTTGCAAGTCAATCCTTTGATTTGTTTTGAGTTGTGGTATTCGAGTTGCTTCGAAGTCAAATGTGGATTCCATCCCTTTTCTAAGCGGTGTTCTCATATTTGTATGTGAATACTAATCCTTCATGATCATCGAGATTGCCATGTCAATCCTTTTTAACCGGTGTACTTCTCTTCAAGTGGATTCGATCATTGCAACATCTGCAAGATAAAGTATCAGTTCTTCTCAATGGTGTTTGTTTCATCAGTTCCAAGTTGTCTTTGTTTTTCCCCCCCCCCCCCCCCTTTTTTTTTCGACGACTCAGATTTCTTAATCTAGTATCATCTTATTGATGAGAAGCCTCTCCATTCTTTTTCCTTCAATATTCTTATCCGGTGATTCTCATGAAGATCCTAACGGAGCTTCTAGTTTATCATTCTTCGTTCTTTTCTTCTCCGGTGGATTCAAGTCAAGCCTTGTCGGTCATATTTTTTCCTCGTTCCAAATGTTTTCTCTTGCCGGTGCACCTCATATGCATTCACCTCTCGCTATCCATTTGTTCCGGAGTGCTCAAGATATCTCGAAGATTCGTGTTTCCACTCTGCTTTCATTCAAACTCTTTCGAGGATGTTATCTCTTTCAAGTCATTTAATTCAACCGGTGCAATATATTTCAAGTAATCATTCCAACGGTGTTTATTTTGAGTGGGCCCTAACCCACAGGTCTTTTCCCAGGATCTTACCTGACTCTTCTTATTCTCCCGGAGCTATCCTCAAATTTCTTTTCGAAGTTTGACGTAAGAATGATTTATCATCAGTCAAGTGCCTTTCTCCAAGATCTTTCAAATTCTTTTCATCGTTGGTTCAACTTTTCCATTCTTCTTCATTATGGAGTGCTTCAACAATTCTTCATGGTGTGTCCCGTCGTAATTCTCAGAATTTGAAGTTCGAAGAAGAGTTTCTCTCAAATCTTGCCCCATTCTCGGCCATCATCTCATAGTTGTTTTTGGATTGTGAGAATTTTTTCACCTATCCGGAGCAATTCAAGATTCTGTTTAGTTTGTTCATTCGGAGTCCATCATCTCAGATTTATTCATTCTCAGCTTTCAGCTATGGTTCTCCAAATCTTACCGGTGCTTCGTTCAAGTGATCTCTAATCAGTTCGTGATCCCTTCGTTCTCATGTATCTAGATTCTCTCGAGCATCTTTGTTCATTTGCAAATTCTTCCCGGTGATTCGTTATCTTTTATTCGTTATTTTTCAATTCTTACGGTGGTTCGTTCAAGATTCTTCTTACCTTGTTATCATATCAATTCATTTGTTGTTTCCAATTCTACCGGTGGCTCGTTGAAGATTTTTCCAAGTTTGTGCTATATCTATCTTAATCCTTTCTACGAGAATAAGTAGTGTGCAAAATCCGTTGCTTGTCATCAATCTAAATTGGCGAAGGATAAGCGTAACATAATTCTTATTCTTGATTCATCCAAGTGATTAATTCCTTATTCCGGAGGTTCACCAAATTCTCGGTTTCTATTGCTTCATCTTTTCTTTTCCGGAGTTCCAAGCTCTCTCAATTTATTTCATCGCGAAGATCCATCTAATCATTGCAAGGATTCACCTTGTGTTTTCAACTTCTCTTTCTTCTCGTTATCCTTTTGTTACCGGAGTTCTTCATGAAGGTTCTACATGATGGTTTCATCAATGATTTAATTTCCTTCTCGAAGTGTTCATCAACATTCTTTTCTAAGGAGCTCAAGTATTCTTCTTCGTGCAATCCGGAGTGCAATTCTTTCTACCATATTATTGGAGGTGGTATTATGTCATTTTTGATAATTTGAGTTCATGTTTCATGATACACATGTTGTTAAGAATGAGGTATTTTAAATCCATCAACCTCTTCATTGGAGTTATCTTGTGTCATGTTTCACCTAAAGCCTTCCCTAAGGTTTGTTGCTTTATGGTGCTTATAAATGACCCAAGTTCTTCATCTATCCTCCCGGTGAAATAGTTTCTCGTCTCCGTGTTCATATCAACCCAAATATTTTAGTTTTGTTAGTGGTGGAATTTCTCCTCATAGTTTTGGGGATGTCTTCCATAAGTCCACATCAAGCTTACTCTTTTCGTTGTTGGTTTTCCAACAACTCCGTTCGACCCTTCTCCTAAGGATACCTTTTCAAGCTCTTTTGTCGCAGAAGTTGGCGTTTTCTTCTACATTCGTTTATCTCAATTATCTATATTCTATTCTTTCTTCCGGAGGCTTTGTGATGTTGCTCTTTTCAGTCATCATCTTGATTTATGAAGAGCATGATCTTTTCTTTGCTTATCCTTTTAATCAGAGTGTTGTGCCCTTTTGCTCTAGTTCTTTTCGCTTTATCAACCATTTCATCTCTTTTCTACCGGAGTGTTGTCGAAATTTGTTCTTTCTTATTACTCTTCCCTACCAGAGTGCTTTCAACCTTGTTCTTCCTCGTTCCTCTTTCCTAACAGAGTGTTTTCAACTTCGTTCATCTCCGTTGTGTTCTTTTCTCGAAATGGCTTAACCGTTGCAAGGTTCTTTGGGTCTCACTCATTTGTCAAAGAAGAAACTTAGCTTTACCTCTTCTCTTTCCCTTCCGTTTTTTCCCTCCGGTGCCATTCTAGATCTCGGGACGAGATCCTCTCGTAGTGGTGGAGTGTTGTAACGCCCCGAGACCGATGTGCCAGGTGTCCGTCAGTTATTCGCTGTTGTTGCCATGTCATTCGCTTGCGTGTTGCATCTTGTCATGTCATCATGTGCATTGCATCATCATGTTTTCAAAACTTGCATCCATCCGGGTTCCCACAGTTCTCTCCGTTGTCCGTTCTGACCCCAGACACACTTGCACGCGCCCACGGCATGTCCGAAATAGTATTTTATAAGTGGCCGGAAAATGTTCTCGGAATGGGATGAGAGTTGACGTGTGGTATTATTATAGTGTAGATAGACCGCCTGTCAAGTTTCATCGCATTCGGAGATCGTTTGATGCCCCAATGGATAACTATAGCGACAGTATAGCCGGTCTAACGTCGGACGTTTTCGGTCTCCGAACACTGTTGCCGGGCCTCTCTCTCCTCTCTTCTCAGCCCATCTCTCTCTAGCACAGCCCACTAGCCCACCTATCTAACCCCCTCCGCTCCGGGTCGTCCGATCGAGATCGAACGGCTCTGAAACGGCCTCAAACCCCCTAACCCTAGCCCCCTTACCTTATATAGACCCCCTCCATGCCATTTTGGGCCTTCTCCTTCCTCCTCCTCGAAATCCGCGCCCTCAATCATCAGCCAGCCGCCTCCCACCTCCTCTCCTCTATTTCCGCCGCCGGCCACCTCGTCCCTGCCACTTGGCACCATCCTGGTGGCCAGCCGCCACCACGCAGGACGCCCGCAGCCAACGGGAAGCCGCCACGTCGCCTCCCCGCGCCCCACATCGCCTTGATCCCTGCCACGCCCATCCGAGGCCCGCCTCGGGCCGTTCTGGGCCGAGGCGCCCGCACCGCGCCGCTGTCCCTGACCAGGGTCGAGAGAGCCCGATGCTCCCTCCCGCTCGTGCCCGTCACTGGAATCGCCTCGCACCGCGCCGGGATGAACTCCGGCGACCCGGAGCCGCCGCCGGTGACCCCAGGCCAGATCCGTCTCTCTCCTTTCCTCCGTCCTCCATCTTCCTCACATCTCTCTCTCTCTCAATCTCTCTCTCCCGCGCAGGGCGCCATCGCAGATGAAGTTCCACTCACCCTCGCCCTGTTGACCTTTGCCGGAGTCCACCACCTTCACCGCTCATCCCCCTGACCGTCCTCGTCGTCAGATCCGATGCCCCAAGGCCGGATCCATCCATCCCCGACCTCGCCGGAGCTCTTCCCTGCCGCGCCATCATTCCACATCGCCGGCGGGCGCCGCCGCGCCTGGTTCTGCCTCTGCATCGAGCAGAGGAGGACGGCGACCCCCAACACCGTTCGCCTCCGCGCGTGGGCCAACTGGGCCATGCGAGGCCCAGTTCCGCGCCAGCGCCAGGAGGGCCCAACCTCCTCCGCAGCCTGCCCGCACCGCGCCATGCGCCTCCAGGCTCAGATGGGCTTGGCCCAATGTGAGCAACCCTTGCCAGATCCAGTTTCAGCCCATGTAGCTTTTTTTCCAGTCTGTGCGTTTTTTTTCTTTCCAATGCATGCATAATTACAGGAGGATGCCATTATTTTAATTTGCTCACAAGTAAATAACCGTGCATCGGATTAAAACAAACTTAATATGGAACTTGCTTAGAATTTCATCTAGTTTAATAATATCCAACTTTCATCCATGTTTAACATGTTTAAAATGCTGTTTGTTTAAATTTGCTTACATAACTTGCTAAAATGATTTAATTCATAACTATTTAACCGTAACTCGGAATTTAATAATCTTTATAGGTAAATGGGGTGGAAAAATGCCTAGTTTAACATGGTGGTTTTATTTTACATGTTTAATAACTCTAAAATTATGTTTAGGGCAGAACAGTGCCGAATCTAATTTATGCACATGAGGAGTTTCCGGATTTGTTGTTCGTTGCTTCCGGCCTCATTTAATCTTGACTAGATAGGTAGTTTTACTTTGCTTCACCCTCTTGCCATGTTTAACAACATTTAATATTGTTGGGTACATAAACGAGATTGAACTAAATAACTTCTCGTGGTGTTTTGCCAATATGCAACTCGTTGCATATTGAGCTCCACCTAATTTGTAGGATTGCTTGTGCACTTTGCCATGCCATGCCCTCTTTAAACCGGGACATGAATCATACTTGTTGTGCATCATGCCATGTTGTTGTAGTGGTTATTTACTATGTTGTTTGCTTCTTTCCGGGTTGCCTTTCTCGTGAGCTTCGGTTCCGTTCCGGAGTTGTGAGGATCCGTTCGACTTCGTCCATGTGTCTTCTTCATGGACTCGTTTCTTCTTCCTTGTGGGATTTCAGGCAAGATGATCATACCCTCGAAATCACTTCTATCTTTGCTTGCTAGATGCTCGCTCTTTTGCTATGCCTATGCTGCGATACCTACCACTTTGCTTATCATGCCTCCCATATTGTTGAACCAAGCCTCTAACCCACCTTGTCCTAGCAAACCGTTGTTTGGCTATGTTATCGCTTTGCTCAGCCCCTCTTATAGCGTTGTTAGTTGTAGGTGAAGATTGAAGTTTGTTCCTTGTTGGAACATCGAGATGTTGTTCCTTGTTGGGACATGTTTACTTGCTGGGATATCACAATATCTCTTATTTAATTAATGCATCTATATACTTGGTAAAGGGTGGAAGGCTCGGCCTTATGCCTGGTGTTTTGTTCCACTCTTGCCACCCTAGTTTCCGTCATATCGGTGTTATGTTCCCGGATTTTGCGTTCCTTACGCGGTTGGGTAATAATGGGAACCCCTTGACAGTTCGCCTTCAATAAAACTCCTCCAGCAATGCCCAACATTGGTTTTACCATTCGCCACCTAGCCTTTTCTTTTCGCTTGGGAGTCGCGCTCCTGAGGGTCATCATTATTTTACCCCCCTCCCCCCCGGGCTAGTGCTCCTCTGAGTGTTGGTTCAAACTAGAGTCATGTGCAGCGCCCCCTCAGGGAAACTCGAGGTTTGGTTTTAGTTGTATGGAGCGCTCATCTGAGTGTGCCCTGAGAACGAGATATGTGCAGCTCCTATCGGGATTTGTCGGCACATTCGGGCGGTGTTGCTGGATTTGTTTTATCATTGTCGAAATGTCTTGTAACCGGGATTCTGAGTCTGATCGGGTCTTCCCGCTAGAAGGAATATCCTCCGTTGACCATGAGAGCTTGTGATGGGCTAAGTTGGGACACCCCTGCAGGGATTTGAACTTTCGAAAGCCGTGCCCGTGGTTATGGGCAGATGGGAATTTGTTAATGTCCGGTTGTAGAAAACCTAAAGTTTATCTTAATTAAAATGCATCAACCGCGTGTGTTACCGTGATGGTCTCTTCTCGGCGGAGTCCGGCAAGTGAACATGGTGTTGGAGTAATGCTTGACGTAGGTTGTTCTAGGATCACTTCTTGATCATAGTTGTTCGACCATGCCTTTGCCTTCTCTTCTCGCTCTCATTTGCGTATGTTAGCCACCAAATATGCTAGTCGCTTGCTGCAGCTCCACCTCATACCTTTGCCTTACCCATAAGCTTAAATAGTCTTGATCGCGAGGGTGCGAGATTGCTGAGTCCCCGTGACTCACAGATACTTTCAAAACCAGCTTGTAGGTGCCGTTGAACCGTGCAAATGACGCAACCAAGCTCAAGGAGGAGCTCGATGAAGATCTTGTCCTTTGTGTTGTTTCGTTCTAGTTGATCAGTAGTGGAGCCCAGTTGGGGTCGATCGGGGACCTTGTCGCATTGGGGGTTCTTCTTTTATTTTGGTTCTGTAGTCGGACCTTGACTATATTTGGATGTTGTAATGCTTTATTCATGTAATTGTGTGAAGTGGCGATTGTAAGCCAACTATGTATCTCTTTCCCTTATGTATTACATGGGTTGTGTGAAGATTACCTCACTTGCGACATTGTTTTCAATGCGGTTATGCCTCTAAGTCGTGCTTCGACACGTGGGAGATATAGCCGCATCGAGGGCGTTATATTAGGTCTGGTACACAGCATTGCATACATGATAGAACCTATGGCTGAAGCATAGGGAATGAATTTCATTTTCTCGCTATCTTCTACAGTGGTCGGGCATTGAGTCTGACTCAACTTCACACCTTATAACACAGGAAAGAACCCTTTCTTTGCTTGATCCATTTTTGAACTTCTTTAAAACTTTATCAAGGTATGTGCTTTGTGAAAGTCAAATTAAGCGTATTGATCTATCTCTATAGATCTTGATGCCCAATATATAAGCAACTTCACCGAGGTCTTTCATTGAAAAATTCTCATTCAAGTATCCTTTTATGCTATTCAGAAATTCAGTATCATTTCCGATCAACGATATGTCATCTACATATAATATCAGAAATGCTACAGAGCTCCCACTCACTTTCTTGTAAATACAGGCTTCTCCAAAAGTCTGTATAAAACCATATGCTTTGATCACACTATCAAAGCGTATATTGCAACTCCGAGAGGCTTGCACCAGTCCATAAATGGATCGCTAGAGCTTGCACACTTTGTTAGCACCTTCTGGATTGACAAAACCTTCTGGTTGCATCATATACAACTCTTCTTCAAGATATCCATTAAGGAATGCAGTTTTGACATCCATTTGCCAAATTTCATAATCATAAAATGCGGCAATTGCTAACATGATTCAGACGGACTTAAGCATCACTACGGGTGAGAAGGACTCATCGTAGTCAACTCCTTGAACTTGTCGAAAACCTTTTGCAACAAGTCAAGCTTTGTAGACAGTAACATTACCATCAACGTCAGTCTTCTTCTTGAAGATCCATTTATTCTCTATGGCTTGCTGATCATCGGGAAACTCAACCAAAGTCCACACTTTGTTCTCATACATGGATCCCATCTTAGATTTCATGGCCTCGAGCCATTTTGCGGAATCTGGGCTCATCATCGCTTCCTCATAGTTCATAGGTTCGTCATGGTCAAGTAACATGACCTCCAGAACAGGATTACTGTACCACTCTGGTGCGGATCTTACTCTGGTAGACCTACGAGGTTGGTAGAAACTTGATCAGAAGTTTCATGATCTTCATCATTAGCTTCCTCACTTACTGGTGTAGGAATCGCTGGAACCGATTTCTATGATGAACTACTTTCCAATAAGGGAGTAGGTACAATTACCTCGTCAAGTTCTACTTTCCTCCCACTCACTTCTTTCGATAGAAACTCCTTCTCTAGAAAGGATCCATTCTTAGCAACAAATATCTTGCCTTCGGATCTGTGATAGAAGGTGTACCCAACAGTCTCCTTTGGGTATCCTATGAAGAAACATTTCTCCAATTTGGGTTCGAGCTTATCAGGTTGAAGCTTTTTCACATAAGCATCGCAGCCCCAAACTTCAAGAAACGACAACTTGGGTTTCTTGCCAAACCACAGTTCATAAGGCGTCGTCTCAACGGATTTCGATGGTTTGAATGGAACTAACCCGGACTGACGTTGTTTTCAGCAGAATTGCCAAGGTGTTATTTTTGTGTAGAAATAAAAGTTCTCGGAATGACCTGAAACTTCACGGAGAATATTTTTGGAATATAAAAAAATACTGGCGAAAGAATCAACGTTAGGGGGCCCACACCCTGTCCACGAGGGTGGGGGCGCGCCCCCTACCTCATGGGCCCCCTGATGCTCCATCGACCTCAACTCCGACTCTATATATTCATGTTCGGGGAGAAAAAAATCAGGGAGAAGGATTGATCACATTTTACGGTAAGGAGCCGCCTCCAAGCCCTAATTTCTCTCGGGAGGGCTGATCTGGAGTCCGTTCGGGGCTCTGGAGAGGGGAATCCGTCGCCATCATCGTCATCAACCTTCCTCCATCACCAATTTCATGATGCTCACCGCCATGCGTGAGTAATTCCATCATAGGCTTGCTGGACGGTGATGGGTTGGATGAGATTTATCATGTAACCGAGTTAGTTTTGTTAGGGTTTGATCCCTAGTATCCATTATGATCTGAGATTGATGTTGCTATGACTTTGCTATGCTTAATGCTTGTCACTAGGGCCCGAGTGCCATGATTTCAGATCTGAACCTATTATGTTTTCATGAATATATGTGAGTTCTTGATCCTATCTTGCAAGTCAATAGTCACCTAGTATGTGTTATGATCCATTAACCCTGAAGTGACAATAATCGGGATACTTACCGGTGATGACCGTAGTTTGAGTAGTTCATGTATTCACTAAGTGTTAATGCTTTGGTCTGGTACTCTATTAAAAGGAGGCCTTAATATCCCTTAGTTTCCAATAGGACCCCGCTGCCATGGCAGGGTAGGAAAAAAGATGTCATGCAAGTTCTTTTCCATAAGCACGTATGACTATATACGGAATACATGCCTACATTACATTGATGAACTGGAGCTAGTTCTGTATCACCCTATGTTATAACCGTTGCATGAGGAATCGCATCCGACATAATTATCCATCACTGATACAATGCCTACGATCTTTTCACATATTGATCTTTGCTTAGTTACTTTGCCGTTGCTACTGTTACAATCACTACAAAACCAATACTATTACTTTTGCCACTGCTACCGTTACTTCCATATTACTTTGCTACTAAATACTTTGCTGTAGATATTAAGTCTTTCAGGTGCGGTTGAATTGACAACTCAAATGTTAATAATTGAGAATATTCTTTGGCTCCCCTTTGTGTCGAATCAATAAATTTGGGTTGAATACTCTACCCTCGAAAACTGTTGCGATCCCATATACTTGTGGGTCATCAAGACTATTTTCTAGCGTTGTTGCTGGGGAGCATAGCTCTATTCTTTGAGTCACTTGGGATTTATATCTGTTGATCACTATGAAGAACTTGAAAGATGAAGGAACTAAGAATTATCCCTCAACTATGAGGGGAGGTAAGGAACTGCCATCTAGCTTTGCGCTTGATTCACCTTCTATTATGAGTAAACTTGCGACACCTACTCCTGCTAATTATTCTGATATATCGCATGTTATTGATGATGCCACTTCTGCTTTGCATGATTCTTATGATGAAACTACTTCTATGCTTGATAATAATGTGCCATTAGGTGAATTTCTTGATGAACAACTTGCTAGGGTTAGCGAGAATGAAATTATTGAAACTGATAATATTGATGAAAGTGATGATGAAGATTCTCCCCCTAGATATGAATTTCCTGTTGTGCCTGAGGGTTATTGTCGGTGTCAAAACCGGCGGATCTCGGGTAGGGGGTCCCGAACTGTGCGTCTAGGCGGATGGTAACAGGAGACGGGAGACACGATGTTTTTACCCTTCGGGCCCTCTCGATGGAGGTAAAACCCTACTCCTGCTTGATTGATCTTGATGATATGAGTATTACAAGAGTTGATCTACCACGAGGTCGAAGAGGCTAAACCCTAGAAGCTAGCCTATGGTATGATTGTGTGTTGTTGGTCCTACGGACTAAACCCTCCGGTTTATATAGACACCGGAGGGGGCTAGGGTTACATAGAGTCGGTTACAAGGAAGGAGATCTACATATCCGTAATGCCAAGCTTGCCTTCCACGCCAAGGAGAGTCCCATCCGGACACGGGACGAAGTCTTCAATATTGTATCTTCATAGTCCAACAGTCCGGCTATCCGGATACCCCCTAATCCAGGACTCCCTCAGTAGCCCCCGAACCAGGCTTCAATGACGATGAGTCTGGCGCGCAGATTGTCTTCGGCATTGCAAGGCGGGTTCTTCTTCAAACTCTGAGTACCTGCTAAATAGTGTCTGACTCCTCTAAGGGAGAGCGGGTATGCCTTGTCCCTTATTTTTTAAGGGGACTCGGATTTCCAATCCATCCATTTCTCCTAGGGCTCCTGGAGTTCTACGGCCTCCAGTTGCACAACCTCACCCCTGCCTCCATACTGCACATCGCTGGTTACGTAGCCCTTTGCGAGCTGTTTCTGGGTTGCGAAGCTCATTTCGCGCTATGGAAGAAGTTGTTCTGCCTTGTGCCCCGTACACAGAGGGGATCAATATATCAAGTGGGCGAAGCCGAAGTATGGCGCATCGCCGGGACCAGATACCTATCCGGTACCTCGAAGAAGACGTCCGAGGACTGGCCTTCGGAGTGGTTTTATATGGAGGATGCTCCTCTTCCGGATCCTATCCGGATTGGTCTTCCTGAGTTCGACAACGCCCCTTTGAATAAACGCCTAAGCTGGCGCCCACGGAGCCCACAGGAGGAAGATGATAGAGACGTATTTTATCTGATGGGCCGGATAAAGTTGCTAGCCAAATCAGGACTGACCATAACCGAGGTTATGGCAATATGCATTATGCGGGGGGTGCAGCCACTTCAATATCGAGGCCACCCCATGTGGCACTTCAACGAGGAAGATGATGCCACTCGCTGCGAGCGCAAGGGACCGGACTCAGTTGCTGCTCTAGCAAAAATTCTATCCGATCTGTATAAGGGGGAAGAAGAGGAGTTCCTCCGAATCAAGCCACGGGATGGATTCTCCATGAACAACCCTCGAAGCTGGGTGAGCTTCCGCTCTTTTACTTCCATCCTACCCTTGTTTTCGTGATAAATATTTACCTTGCCGTTTCATCACAGGAACTGGGTAAGGCGGTAGGGGAAATCAATAGCCCACCTCCACAACCGGAGGATCCTGAACGGGTCCTCGACCCCGGCCTCAAAGAGGATCCGGACATATTCGTGGAGCTGATTGATAGGATTTTCTATCAGCTAAGATGTGATGACGCCATGGTGGCCATTATAGCCGACTACCCTGGGCTACTCCCAGCCTTGCGGGTAAATGAGACCGGAGTCCCAATCTTTGAAAAGGATTTCCTTTTATGCACTTCACCTACCGTATACAAATGGTTTTTTATAGGGAAGGCCCTCGGGACGCCATGCCGAGCCCGCGGTGACTCGCCAACAAGGGGTTTCAAAGCCGGACAGGCTAAAAAGGAAGGCGGTCCGGAGGGAGATGCCGGCGCAGAGGTATGATGCAACACCTCACTCCGTGGTTGTCGTCTTTAAAAACATAATAACAATCGTGTTTCCTAGAAGGAAGAACGCTCGCCGGACAATATCCGGAGAGGCTGCCGATCATGCCTCTACCAGTCGGGCTCCAGGGCCAGACACAGAGGCGGAAGCTAACACAAGGTACACGCCAGATGCTCCTTCTATAGAGGATGCGGATAAGATATCCATTACGAATTCCAAAGTGGAGAGCGCCATGAATCACAGGCGTCGCCGAGCCGTACTCCGCGACGCTTGTTTCTCCCGAGAGGCGTTTGATGCATTCAACTCAGGAGATGCATACATCTGTGCTGCTCAAAATGGTCTAGCCAGGGCCACAGACCAGTATGTAAAGGATATACGGGTAAGAAAATTTGATGAGTATATATATCAGTAGCCCCTAAGACTTGAAACAGTTGGCACAACTGATTTAAGGATCATTCATTCTGCAGGTTCTTACAGAGAAGAATACTCGACTGTCACAGGAGCTGGAGGAATGCAAGACCCAACTTCGGGCCGCCGTTGCCACATTGAAGGAACCGGAAAAGTCCCCAGCTGGTAACATTTGTTTCAAAGAATGATAGGTACCATATAGTGTGCAGCATGGCTGTAGATCTAACAATAGATATTGCAGATGACTCCGGAGAGAATCCGGAGGACCAGCATGTCGTACGACAGCTAAAGGCTGGCGAACGTGTGCTGACTAAGGTCATGCGGGAGAAAAACAATCTCCAAGACACCAATACCAAGCTGAGCGTGGAATTGAAAGATGTTCGAGCCAAGCATGCAGACTCCGTGAAGGAGAATAAGCGGCTTCGACGCGACATTTTCAGTAAGTGCTTGAACGAACCCTTAAAAGAGTGCGGCGGAGAAGCCGGCTAACAGAGTTATGTCTGCAGGTATGTTGACGGGTCGTCCCACGGAGGAGATGCCCGGGTCTGCGGGTGATCTTCTACCCGAGCTCTCGCAACTGCACGAACAAGTTCGCCAGGTGATGTAAGGTATTGGCCAGGCCTTGTGGCCATCTGTCTCCCTGCCAGCAGGCATTGGAGAGCTTGCGGAGAAGCTCAAGGGAGCATGGCGGCGCTTCCGATTATGGAAGATATCGGCCTGCCGTCAAGGTGCCAGGTAAGCCTGGGCCATGGTGAAGACGTGGTATACCAAGGCTGACCCAAACCACATGGCCGAGGTCAGACCTGTGGGGAGATCCCCGTTAGCTTAGTGTATAGGCAAGTAGAATTAGCCGCAAAGTATTCCCAACAGGATTGTAGGCTAGACAGCCTGTTGGATGGTATAGAAGAGGAATTTAGTCAGTCTAGAAGACTATGTAATTAAAGTGACATGTATAATGCCTTCTAGCCAGATTGTAAATCATTTTTCATGGCAGACCTTTTCTCTTCAACCTCGAGACCCGATAGTCTGGAGTGTATCCGAATACCCGCTCAGTTATATAAGAACCGGGGTATGCGTGGAAACCAGGCGTAGGGGTCATTAGTGCTTGAACAGACAAGTACCCAACTAGTTATGTTATATTACATGGGTAGTAAGAAACATCTTCCAGGGAGAATAGTTCCTTTAAGGGTTCCTTTCCCTGGGTACGCATGCCCTAAAGTGCATGTCCGGACTGCGAGAGGAGACGCAGGCAAAAACATCTGGGGGCACATACGGAAAATAAATAAAAATCATCTTTTGTACACCAACCGAATATTCCCTTAAGAATGCTAGCTTTCGGCTTCACCCAGTCTGAGGTACACATCCGGCTGACCCGGCAGTAACAATCGCAGAGGTGCTCCCCTTATGCCCTAGCCAAATTAACGGGAACGTAGGGCATAAATACAAGAGCCAGGCAACCCAGCTTGGCCAAAATTTAAGTCATATCGATGCATATAATGGCGAAGAAAAGGTACATGCGGAATAATAACACATGTGCGGGGCATGAAGCCCAGATAAATAATTAAGCTTCTGTGTAAGAAGCCCCCAGGTATAATGAGCGCGGTTAGCACGTCAATAGTGTGCAAGCAAGGCACAAGTTGGCCCTTGAAGGCCTTGAGAAAGAATAAAAGAAAGAAAGAAAGTGAGAAAAGACAAATAATGTATATGCAAAAATGGACAGAGGAAGGAGACGAACATAGAGTCCGGCACTAGGCATAGAATCTTCGGAGCCTGACTGCGTTCCATGGGTTCGGCTCAAGTCGATTATTCGATGCATCCCGCAGACGGTATGCTCCACCGGTCAGAACTTGGTCAATAATGAAGGGACCTTCCCATTTGGGCTCGAGCTTGGTCTTTTTCTTCTCCGGCAGGCGTAGAACTAGCTCGCCAATGTTATAAGTTTTGGCCCGTACTTCTCTGCTTTGGTATCTTTGAGCATGTTGCTGATAGAATGCGGAACGGGCTTTTGCCATGTCGCGCTCCTCCTCCAGGGTGTCCAGACTGTCCTGCCGATCGAGCTCGGCTTCTCTTTCTTTGTACATGCACACTCGAGGTGAGTCATGAATTATGTCACAGTGCAGAACCGCCTCTGCGCCGTACACCATAAAGAAGGGTGTGTATCCGGTAGTACGATTCGCCATGGTCCGCAGCCCCCAGAGTACGGAGTCGAGCTCCTCTACCCAGTGCGTGTTAGACTCCTTTAAGGACTGCACTAATCTGGGTTTGATGCCTCTCGCGATAAGACCATTTGCTCGCTCGACTTGGCCATTAGTTTGTGGGTGATAGATAGAAGCATAATCGAGCTTGATGCCCATGTTGCTGCACCAGAGTTTTACCTCATTGGCCGTGAAGTTCGTGTAGTTGTCAGGTATGATGCTGTGGGGGACGCCATAACGGTGTACAACCCCGGATATGAAGTCTATCACCGGTCCAGATTCGGCCGTTTTAATAGGTTTGGCTTCTATCCATTTGGTGGATTTATCCACCATGACCAGTAAGTATTTTTTCTTATGGGTTCCCCTTTAAGGGGTCCAACCATGTCAAGCCCCCAGACCGCGAAGGGCCAGGTAATGGGGATTGTTTGGAGGGCGGTGGGTGGCATGTGGCTTTGGTTTGCAAAAAGATGGCAACCGACGCAGCGTTGGACCAAGTCCTGTGCATCTACCCGGGCCGTCGGCCAATAAAAACCTGTACGGAAGGCCTTGCTTACAAGGGCCCGGGCTGCGGCGTGGTGGCCGCCGAGTCCGGCGTGAATTTCTGCCAAAAGCTTCCGCCCTTCCTCTTCGGAGATGCACCTTTGAAGGACCCCGGTAGTGCTTTTTTTATATAGCTCTCCCTTGTGGACCCTGTAGGCTTTAGATCACCGCACTATGCAGCGTGCCTCATTTTGGTCCTCGGGAAGTTCTTGCCTAGTTAGGTAGGCCAGGAATGGTTCTGTCCACGGGGCGATGATGGCCATTATTACGTGGGCTAAAGGTGTTATTTCGGTGGCAGAGCCTCCGATTATGTCAGTGTTCGGTATCAGGCATTTTGGCCGGGTCCGGACTATTGTTACCGGTGTCCCCTTCCCATACCATGGATGGCTTAAACAACCTCTCCAAAAAGATGTTGGGGGGACCGCATTGCGTTTTGCGCCGATGCGGGCGAGGATATCCGCCGCCTGATTGTTTTCCCGAGCCACATGGTGAAATTCGAGCCCCTCGAACCGAGCTGACATCTTTAGGACGGTGTTGCGATAGGCCGCCATCTTCGGATCCTTGGTATTGAAGTCTCCATTTATTTGGGATATTGCAAGGTTCGAATCCCCACGCACCTCTAGGCGTTGAATGCCCATGGAAACTGCCATCCGAAGACCATGTAACAGGGCTTCGTATTCGGCTGCATTGTTGGAGTCTGTATACAGTATCTGTAGTATGTATTGAACTGTATCTCCGGTTGGGGACGTCAGGACGACGCCAGCCCCCAGACCAGCCAGCATTTTGGAGCCGTCGATGTGCATGATCCAATTGGAGTATGCGCCGTACTCTTTAGGGAGTTCGGCTTCCGTCCATTCGGCGAAAAAGTTGGCCAATACTTGTGATTTAATGGCTCGCCGGGGTTTGTATTTTATGTCGAACGGGAGGAGCTCAATGGCCCATTTGGCAATCCGGCCCATGGCATCGCGGTTGTTTATAATATCATTAAGCGGCACTTCCAAGGCTACTGTAATTGAACACTCTTGGAAGTAGTGTCGCAGCTTTCGGGATGCCATGAATACCGCATATGCTATCTTTTGATAATGTGGGTACCGTGATTTGCATGGAGTGAGGACAGTGGATACATAATATATCGACTTTTGAAGGGGGAATTTATGTCCGTCCGTTTCTCGTTCGACGACGAGCACTGCGCTTACAACCTAATGAGTTACCGCAATGTACAACAGCATTGGTTCGCCGATGTTTGGCGCGGTCAGGATTGGGTTGGTTGCCAGTATCGCTTTTATTTCTTCCAATCCGGCTGTGGTAGCGTCCGTCCACTCGAAGTGTTCGGTGCGTCGAAGGAGGCGATAAAGTGGTAATGCCTTCTCTCCTAAGCGGGAAATAAAGCGGCTTAGAGCCGCCACACATCTGGTTAATTTCTGGATTTGTTTGAGGTCCGTTGGGATAGCCAACTATGATAGAGCTCGGATTTTGGCTGGATTTGCTTCAATTCCTCTACTGGAGACAATGAAACCCAGGAGCTTTCCGGCTGGTACACCTAAAACGCATTTTCCGGACTAAGCTTGATGTCGTATGTTCGGAGGTTGTCGAATGTGAGCCTCAAGTCGTCTATTAGAGAGTCGATGTGTTTAGTTTTGACGACCACATCATCTACGTATGCCTCTACTGTTTTGCCGATCTGTTTCTCCAGACATGTCTGAATCATGCGCTGATATGTTGCGCTGGCGTTTTTGAGCCCAAAAGGCATTGTGTTGAAACAGAAGGGGCTGTATGGTGTGATAAATGCCGTTGCGGCTTGGTCGGACTCCGCCATCTTGATTTGGTGGTAGCCGGAATATGCGTCGAGGAAACACAATGAATCATGTCATGCGGTAGCATCGATAATTTGATCGATGCGGGGGAGGGGGAAGGGATCCTTTGGGCAAGCCTTGTTGAGGTCCTTGAAATCGACACATAGGCGCGAGGATTTGTCCTTCTTTGATACCATCACCAGGTTTGCTAGCCAGTCCGGGTGTTTTATTTCTCTAATGAATCCGTCCTCCAATAACTTGGCTAGTTCCTCTCCCATAGCTTGTCTCTTAGGTTCAGAGAAACGCCGAAGAGTCTACTTGGCCGGCTTGAATCCCTTTAGAATATTAAGGCTGTGCTCGGCCAGCCTGCGTGGGATTTCTGGCATGTCTGAGGGGTGCCAGGAGAATATGTCCCAATTCTTGTGCAGGAACTCTCGTAGTGCGGCGTCCACGGCGGGGTTTAAATGTGCCCCGATGGAGGCTATTTTTGTAGGGTCCATTGGGTGGACTTGGAATTTGACTATTTCATCCGCTGGTTTAAAAAAGGTGGACTTGGATCTCTTGTCAAGTATCACGTCGTCCCTGTCCACTGTGGAGCGTAGCGCAGTTAATTCCTCGGCCGAAAGGGCTTTGGATAATGCCTCGAGGGCCAATGCGGCTGTTTTGTTTTCGGCGCAGAGTGCTGTGTCCGGATCACTAGCGAGAGTGATGATTCCGTTGGGCCCGGGCATTTTGAGCTTCATGTACCCGTAATGGAAGATCGTGAACGCCTCCCGCCCTAAAAGGGCGTGGTATCCGCTATTGAACGGGGCCACTTGGAATGTAATTTCTTCGGACCTATAGTTCTCTGGCGTGCCGAATACCACATCTAGTGTGATTTTCCCAGCACAGCGTGCTTCCCGACTGGGGATGATTCCTCTGAAGGTTGTGCTGCTTTGCTCAATGCGGTTCCAATCTATTTCCATTTTTGAAGAGTTTCCTCATAGATGAGGCTTAATCCACTGCCGCCGTCCATGAGTACTTTGGTGAGTCGAAAGCCGTCCACAGTTGGACTGAGGACCAGTGCAGCTGGTGCTCGGGCTGTTCGGAATTTAGGTTCGTCACTGGCATTGAAGGTAATAGCCATGTCACTCCATGGATTTATTGCTACCATGTGGCAGATTTCGGCAAGGCTGCGGAGTGTTCTCTTGTGCCTATTATTTGATGCGAAGGTTCCAAAGACTGTTAATACCGTATTGTTATCCCCGGGATGGTGCTCTGTGGCATCTGGGATGAGAAGATCCTCACCACTTTTGGCCACGTGTCGGAGTACCCAACATGCTCTAAGGCTGTGTGTTGGTATGGTATCCGCTATACTATGAATTTTGCAGAGTCCGTTGAGCCATCCCTCCAATACGGTTCCACGCCCTATAGAGGGTTTTTGCTTCTTTGTAATTAACTCGGGTGTCTTATGATAGTGCACCCTTTTACTTCGGACTGGGTGTATATTTGGGGCCAGATTATCCCAAAATATCGTTTCGGTTTTCCAGGTGCTTTCCATCGCACAGTACTTTCGTACTATGGACGCCAAGTCAGCGAAGCGTGATATGTCACGGCGACTTATGGCGTTAAGGATTCCCTTGTCCGTGCAATTATTGCGGAAAAATGAGACTGTGTCTTCCTCGCGACAGTCCTTAACCTTGTTCATCACAAGGAGGAATCTGGCCCAATAATGATGTACTGTTCGGGGCGCTTGCCTGATGTGGGAAAGATCGTTTATGTTTGTGTGGATGGGTGGATTTGAGTCCAAACCCTTACCCAATCTGAGACCCAGGGGCCGAGGAGTTTCCAATCTTGGAAGTTCGGGTTCCGGGATGTTGCCCGATAAGTCTGGCCCGCCGCCTGACTCTAGGTTCAGGGCTTGGGTGATGTCCTCCCGTAAACGGGTATCCGGCTTGGAGAGCTCGGGAATCCAGACATAGTTAGTCCTCAAGATAGAGGAAGAATCGCCGCATTGTTCCTCCACCACCGCAATATGATGGGTGACCGGTGGAGAGTTAATCTCCCTTTGATCGGGTTTAAGCCCAATCCGATCATAGTCCGTAGCGACTCCCAAGGCGGCGATTCGATCCAAGAGCTCATTTAGGGATGAGAGCTCCATTGGATCCATCTGCTCGGCAAATTCCGAGCCGATGTGGAGGCTGTTTTCGATGACCCGAGAAGTCATCGTCGGTGCAGCAGCCGAACGGGCGGTCATGATGAAACTGCCTAGCCGAAGAGTTTGTCCGATAGCCAGGGCTCCCCTGGCGGTAATGTTGTTTTTAACAACGAGACGAGGCATCCATCCTTACGGTGACAGCACAGTGGAATTCTCAATGAAAGCACCAATGTCGGTGTCAATACCGGCGGATCTTGGGTAGGGGATCCCGAACTGTGCGTCCAGGCGGATGGTAACAGGAGACGGGAGACACGATGTTTTTACCGAGGTTTGTGCCCTCTCGATGGAGGTAAAACCCTACTCCTGCTTGATTGATCTTGATGATATGAGTATTACAAGAGTTGATCTACCATGAGATCGAAGAGGCTAAACCCTAGAAGCTAGACTATGGTATGATTGTGTGTTGTTGGTCCTACGAACTAAACCCTCTGGTTTATATAGACACCGGAGGGGGCTAGGGTTACACAGAGTCGGTTACAAGGAAGAATATCTACATATCCGTACTGCCAAGCATGCCTTCCACGCCAAGGAGAGTCCCATCCGGACACGGGACGAAGTCTTCAATCTTGTATCTTCATAGTCCAACAGTCCGGCCAAAGGATATAGTCCGGCTGTCCGGATACCCCCTAATCCAGGACTCCCTCAGTTATGTTATGGATGAAGAAACTGCTAGATACTTTTTAGCTTGCAATGATAGATATTATCTTAAGAAACTGTTAGCTAAGCTGAAAGAAAAGTCTTTGAATGCTAGAATGAAATATGACCCTGCTTTTGCTACTTCACCTATCTGTATTTCCGATAAGGATTATGATTTCTCTGTCGATCTTGAGTTAATTACTTTGGTTGAATCTGATCCCTTTTACGGCTATGAATCTAAAACTGGTGTGGCACATCTTACTAAATTAAACGATATAGCCACCCTATTCACTAATGATGAGAAAACTCGATATTACTTTATCGTTAAGTTATTTCCATTCTCATTAAAGGGTGATGCTAAAACATAGTTTAATTCTCTTGATCCTGGTTGTGTGCGTAGTCCCCAGGATATGATTTATTACTTCTCTGCTAAATATTTCCCCGCTCATAAGAAACAAGCTGCCTTAAGGGAAATATATAATTTTGTGCAAATTGAAGAAGAGAGTCTCCCACAAGCTTGGGGGAGGCTTCTCCGATTACTTAATACTTTGCCTGATCATCCTCTCAATAAAAATGAAATACTTGATATCTTTACCTAATAATAAAGGACGGAAGCTTTCTTGGTTCTCCACACGTCACCTCTTTATAACCGTTAGTTTTATGTTAAATATAAAGATTGACGGTTGATATTATAGAGGACCAGACCTAACACTTAACCACATCTGTGTGGGTATACGTTTGCACGAACGAAGCGAGCCTTATTTGGGTCGAGCCAGCCCCTTCAGGATCTGGACTGTTTTTTTATCTTTCTTCAAAAAGGAAAAGAAAAGAGTCGTACTCTCTTCCTCTAAAAAAAGAAAAACGATCCCCTGAAAAGAAAAACGACCAGGACTCTGGCTTCCTGTCGAGTTGAACCCTGCCAATAAATATGCCGCTTTTGAAGAGGATAAATAGCAGACGAGTTGCTAGACGAGGAGGCCGAGTCATAAGCCAAGGAGGATGGAAGAGCCATGCCGAGACCGATGGCGACGAAGCAACCACCATCATCCTCCTCTCCTGCCCAGTCGTGAGATCACGTCCTTGCAAGTGTCGTGGCCCGAGGCCAACACCAACGAGGCCCTCGCTATTGGGGATTCCTTCTTCTACTGAGCCGGCCCGCACCACGGCATGAGCACCGCCAGCCGCACAGCAAGGCCAGAGCCAACCGAAGGCGGCGACCTGATCAGCAAGAGCAGTATAAAACATTTTGTCCATCCCAATCCTCACATGGATTCGTGTACGAGAAGGATTGGTCCAATATCTCTCCTATTTTTCCCATGATCGTACGTTCTTATTTTTTCCTGTGTGATCGTGGTTTTGACACAGCCGCATCCAATCTGGTCTCCTCCCCGATTAGATCGGTTCCTCCATTATATATTCCCACGAATCAATGCTTCCACAACTGTCTCGCCATTGACGCCATTTTCTTGCTGCAAATGATGTCTCAAGATATCTTCCAAAGCTTTCTTTCTTCGAATGGAACCACGTGGCCTTCGGCCTTCGCTCTAGGTCGAGCTTCATCTGGACCAGTATAACCCGTGTGATTCCTCCGGTGACCTTCTCCGTCGCTCAGTGCCATCTTTGTTGGATGATCCCGCTCCCTCCTGAGCACGACCTCACTGTTGCCACCAGCCATCATAATCTCACGGCCTCCCACCCCCACAAAGGATCCTGGTACAAAAAGTGGGCACCGCACGGTCACAGGAGTTATGCGCTTGTCAGGGAGGGCGGTTTGCGGGCTCACCAGGGGAGATGGACGGGTATGACCGGACGAGGACCGGCTGGTGTGGGGATGGCAGGGGAGGAGAGAGGGACGGCTGCTTTGTATGTGCGCTCCTGGTGTGCTGCTATTATCTGAACCATATTGCTGCTTCCCTGTTGTTAGTTGAGTGATGTTGGTGTTCTTGCTGCTGCTACTTTGATGTGGAGGACGCCCAGGGGTGGACCGGGAGCGACCAGAAGATTTATCTATGACCTAAATTTCACAGGTCAAATTAAGTTGGTATGTTGGCTGCTGGCTGGCTTCATGTGATGCTATAGTGCGCTATGAAGAATTAGTGAGGTTTACGTACACGACCATGAATCTTTTCATGTATTGGTTTTATGGTAAAATATTTATTCCTTGACCCCATTCCTCATGATTCATTTGGCAATTGATATTGAGCTATGAAACTACAATGTCTACTCTGTAAGTTCCCTTACCATGGTATCTTTTCTAAGTGCTATATCACTTATTGCTAGAAAGAACTCCTTTTACCGGGAAAGCCAGCGTGCGTGTGTGCAGAGATGTCTCAACAGGAGAATAGCTCAGTCCTGAGCTATACATTTGATGGAGCCGTCTACATAATTTGGACTTAAAATTACAGTGTTGAATTTCCTTGCATCTTCCTAATTCAAATTTACTTTACTATTTTTTAAACTCTATATAACAACTCTAAATAGTATATGTCATACAATGTTTTCCAAGAAGTTTATTTATATTTGATTATGTCACATCAATGTGAGATGGTTTGTAAGTACTGGTTACTAAATAATATATCATAGTTGATGTTTAACTTTTTTAAGCTAGACCGCCTGTATTGTATGTGCAATTTCAGAGAAAATAACTAATTTTTATGCATACATTTTTTTTCTTTTACTGCATATAGCAACTTAAAGGTTCTTGAGTGTTTTTTCCTTTCTCTTTCAATCCCACCCTTGGTGACGGACTACCTGAAAGCTCTTGAAGCTACAGTAGTGCCGGTTCCCCAACCCTCATTTTCTTTCATTCCAATGCACAACCGGTTTCTCATCCCATGTTTTCTCCCATTGCAACGCATGGGCTCTTTTGCTAGTCTTTTATAATGGACTAACCGATGCTTCCAGAGACCACCTGGATAGTTGTGCTGGTTGTGTTTTCAGGGAAAGAATTGTTGATCAAGCTGAATTGCTATTGAATAATATATTGAGTAATGAAAATGATTGGAAACTTCCTGAACCAACTCCTAAGCCAACTCCGAAGAAAAGGGGCATTCTATTTCTCAGTCCTGAAGATATGCAAGAGGCAAAGAAATCTGTGAAAGAAAAAGGTATTAGAGCTGAAGATGTTAAGAATTTACCACCTATTGAAGAGATACATGGTCTTGATAACCCGACACAGATAGTAAAGGTAAATTCTCTCTATAGATTCGATGAAGGTGATATTCCTCGTAATAAGTTTGCTAGCCAATGCTTGGATGAGTTTGATAATTTTATCGTTAAACAAGAAAACTTCAATGCTTATGTTGATAGACAATTGAAATGTAATGCTTATATGATTGCACACTTGAGTGATTATATGTCTAGAGTTAAAGGTGAACTTAAACTTATTAGTAAACATGCTTCTATGGTTACCACTCAAGTAGAACAAGTACTTAAAGCTCAGAATGATTTGCTCAATGAATTAAATAATAAGAAAAATGATAATGTTGTTAGAGTTATGACTAGAGGGGGTAAAATGACTCAGGAACCTTTGTATCCTGAGGGCCACCCTAAGAGAATTGAGCAAGAGAGAACTAATGTTGATGCACCTAGTTCTTCTAAGAGGAAGAAAAAGAAAAATGATAGAACTTTGCATGCTTCTAGTGAACCTGTTGTTGACACACCTGAGAATCCCAATGATATTTCTATTTCTGATGTTGAAACACAATCTGGTAATGAACATGAACCTAGTGATAATTTTAATGATGATGTTCATGTTGATGCTCAACCTAGCAATGACAATGATGTAGAGATTGAACCTGCTGTTGATCTTGATAACCCACAATCAAAGAATCAATGTTATGATAAGAGAGACTTTGTTGCTAGGAAGCACGGTAAAGAAAGAGAGCCATGGGTTCAGAAACCCATGCCTTTTCCTCCTAAACCATCCAAGAAAAAGTATGATGAGGATTTTGAGCGCTTTGCTGAAATGATTAGACCTATCTTTTTGCGTATGCGTTTGACTGATATGCTTAAAATGAATCCTTATGCTGAGTATATGAAAGATATTGTTACAAATAAAGAAAGATACCGGAAGCTGAAATTTCCACTATGCTTGCTAATTATACTTTTAAGGGTGGAATACCAAAGAAACTTAGAGATCCAGGAGTACCAACTATACCATGCTCCATTAAAAGAAACTATGTTAAAACTGCTTTATGTGATCCTGGAGCTGGTGTTAGTGTTATGCCTCTCTCTTTATATCATAGACTTGATTTGAATAAGTTGATGCCTAATGAAATATCTTTGCAAATGGCTGATAAATCAACTGCTATACCTGTCGGTATTTGTGAGGATGTGCCTGTTGTGGTTGCAAACGTTACTATTTTAACGGACTTTGTTATTCTTGATATTCCCGAGGATGATAGTATGTCTATTATTCTTGTAGACCCTTTTTGAATACTGCAGGGGCTGTTATTGATTTCAACAAAGGCAATGTCACTTTTCATGTTAATGGTAATGAGCATACGGTACACTTTCCGAGGAAACAACCTCAAGTCCACAGTATTAATTCTATTGGAAAAACTTCAATGATTACTATTGGAGGTTTTGAATTCCCTCTTCCTAGTGTCAAGGAGAAATATGATATTCTTATTGTTGGGGATATCCATATCCCCGTTGAGGTAACTTAGTGTTATTCAAAAATTCTCCAGTTTCATGTTATTTGAAAAGAGTTTGTTAACAAGACTTGATCAACCTTGTTAGTGGATTCCTTTTGATGAGCATGAGATGGATGAAGTTAGAAAGCACAACTCTCTGTACCCTCCTTTTAGTTTCTGTTAATTAGATAGTATTTTCTGTCTGTTTTTTGAATTATCCTTGCAACAAAAAATAGCATGAAAATAAAAGTTCTCCAAATGCCCTGAAAATTTTATATGATTTTTTTCTAGAATATTTAAGAATTATTGGCACTGAGAACACACCAGGGGGCCTCACCACCTGGCCACAAGGGTTCAGGGCGCGCCCCTGCCTCGTGGATCCCACATGGGCCCCCTCCACTTATTCTTGCACCCACACACTTCGTCTTCCTCCAGAAAAAATCCTCCACCAGCTCAAACCCGAGTTCTAGCTCATCCTGCTGCTATTTTTGATCTCCTTGCTCAAAGTTCCATTCACAAAACTGCTTTGGGGGATTCTTCTTCGGTATGTGACTCCTCCAACGGTCCAATTAGTTTTTGTTCTAGTGCTTTATTTATTGCAAATTTTTGCTGCTTAGGTGACCCTGTTCTTGAGCTCACATGTCAAATTTATGTGGCCAAAAGTAGTTTTAATGCATGATATGGCCTCTAGGCACTTGTAGGAGTAGTTGCTATCAATCTTGTTGAGTTTGGTTCACTTTTATTTTGAGTCACTAAAAAAGTTTTAGAAATTTTTTAGAGGAAGAAATATTATTAGGAAAATGTACCAAGGTGGTTCCTCAAGGAAGCAAGGCCCAAGGCCCACGATATGTGAGCCGGCCAATGAACTACCAAGGGAAGCTCAAGTGCGGCCTTGTGAATGGCCGTCAGAGGATTTCATGGTCCAAGCATGCATCAAGGATGAATTTGACGCATATGTGCGTAATGCTGATCTTGAGAGCTTCGTGTCAGATAAGTGCCGGCAATATCTCTATCTAACTGATTCATTTGTGAGAAGGTTTAAATTTACATCCTCGCGCAATTCTTACACTGTTTTATTTGATCTTTATGATAAATCATATACCATGGACCTAGAAGATCTTAATACTTCTTGTAAACTCCCGCATTGGGGCAATGTTAGTGAACCTCGGAAATCTGAATATAAAGACTTTCTTGCTAGTATCACTGTGGGGGAATCTAGAGAAATCACACAAGCTACCATAGGGAGCATTCATTTCCCTTCCATACATTATTTTGCTCTCTTCATTGGTAGATGCATTAATGGTAAATATGAGGCTTGTCACATGTGCGTTCCAGATCTTTGTGTCCTCAAGAGTGCGGTATTAGGTGATAAACATTATAACTTGGGGGCTATTATTGCACGTAGATTGCATCTTAACAGTTTAAGTGGAGATTTATTTGGTGGAATTTATGCAACTCGTATAGCTAACTATCTTGATATACACATACGTGGAAATGATATTGAGTTACCTCCTGCTTATCTAGATTATAATGTTATGGTTCGTCATCAGTTTGTTGAGAGGAATGAACAGTTCCTCCGATACCGACTAATCTTTGACAGACATCTCACTGTCCATGTGGCTCTCCCTGCTCCCGCTTTCTTTGACTTTCAGACAAAAGGGAGATATGTTATAACCAGGGAGGAGGCGAACGAGTATGAGAGGAGGACGGAGGCAACTCGCCTCCAAGCTACAGCTCGTGAGGCAATAGCCGCTGCGTCTCAGTACGACCCCAGTTACAACTTTGGATTTCCACCAGGCCAGCCATGGCCATAGACCAACTTAGGCCAAAAGCCTAAGCTTGGGGGAGTACGTATTCCTCACCGACATTACATTCATGTTCACACACTCATGCCAGTTGTCGGTGTTCATACTTTTTCATTGTATCATCCATGCTAGTTTATTTTATTTTTAAGCTTTCTTCTTGTGTGTTTGAAAAACCTTAAGAAAAACAAAATAAAAATTAGTTATAGCTTTTAGCTAGTCTACTTTCCATGCTTGTAGTAGTAGTAGTTAATAAGAAAACCCAAAACGATTTATCATTCTTCTTTTGCTTGTTGGGAGCTTTCCTGTGTAAATAGTTTTGTTTCTTTTCTTTTCATTGGGGGTCGAGAGGAGAAGACCATGATGAAAATGTTGAGTGGCTCTCATATGCATTATTGTTGATCTACAAAGAGCCCATATTACCTTGTCTTCTCCCTTGTATCGAATGCTTGCAGATTCCAGCTTAATCCAATGCACATGCACTATTATTGTTATCCACACCGTTCGGTTGTGCAAGTGAAAGACAATAACGACGATATATGATGGACTGATTGAGATGAGAGAAGCTGGTATGAACTCGACCTATCTTGTTTTTGTAAATATGATTAGTTCATCATTCCTGATTTAGCCTATTATGAATGAAACATGTTTGCAATGACAATTAGAGATTATAGTTGCTCATGCCATGCTTAATTAGCTAGGAGTTTATAATGGTTTACCTTGCGTTCCACCATGCTATTAAAATGGTTGTGATGTAGTATGATAGGGTGGTATCCTCCTTTGAACGATTGGAGTGGCTTGACTTGGCACATGTTCACACATGTAGTTGAAACAAAATCAACATAGCCTCCATGATATTTATGTTCATGGTGAATTATATCCTACTCATGATTGCATTCAGTGTTGATTAATTTTAATGCATGTTCATGACTGTTGTCGCTCTCTAGCTGGTCGCTTCCCAGTCTCTTTCTATCCTTCACTTGTACTAAGCGGGAATACTGCTTGTGCATCCACTTCCATAAACCCCCAAAGTTATTCCATATGAGTCCACTATACCTTCATATATGCGGTATCTACCTGCTGTTCCAAGTAAATTTGTATGTGCCAAACTCTAAACCTTCAAATGAAATTATGTTTCATATGCTCGAATAGCTCATATATCAACTAGGGTTGTCTATGTCTTCCATGCTAGGCGGGTTATTCTCAAGAGGAGTGGACTCCGCTCCTCATTCACGAGAAAATGGCTGGTAACCGGGATGCCCAGTCCCATGCTTAAATTAAAATAATTGCAAACAAAACTCCCCCAGGATTGTTGCTAGTTGGAGGCACCCGTTGTTTGGGACAAGCCATGGGTTGATTTTTGTTGGTCGTGGGGGAGTATAAAGTTTACCATTTTGCTTGGGAACCGCCTATATGTGTGTAGCATGGAAGATATCGAGATCTCTCAGTTGTTATGTTGACAATGAAAGTATACCACTCAAAATATTATTCATCTCTATTTCAAAATCGAGCTATGGCACCTCTACAAATCCCTGCTTCCCTCTGAGAAGGGCGTATCTATTTATTTTTATGTTGAGTCATCATCCTCTTATTAAAGAGCATCAGTTGGAGAGCACCGTTGTCATTTGCATGCATTGCTATTATTTTACATTGAGTATGTCTTTGACTGGATCTCTTTTACCATGAATTACAATTTCCAGTCAGTCCTTGATCTTCAGAGGTGCTCTGCATTTACATTTTGCAGTCTTAGAAAGGACAAGCAAAGGTTTAAGCTTGGGGGAGTTGATACGTCTCCGTCGTATCTACTTTTCCAAACACTTTTGACCTTGTTTTAGACTCTAACTTGCCTGATTTGAATGGAACTAACCCGGACTGACGTTGTTTTCAGCAGATTGCCAAGGTGTTATTTTTGTGCAGAAATAAAAGTTCTCGAAATGACCTGAAAATTCACGGAGAATATTTTTGGAATATATAAAAAATACTGGCGAAAGAATCAACGTCAGGGGGCCCACACCCTGTCCACGAGGGTGGGGAGCGCGCCCACCCCCTGGGGCACACCTCATGCCTCGTGGGCCCCCTGATGCTCCACCGACCTCAACTCCGACTCTATATATTCGCTTTCAGGGGGAAAATCAAGGAGAAGGATTCATCGTGTTTTATGATACGGAGCCGCTGTCAAGCCCTAATCTCTCTCGGGAGGGCTGATCTGGAGTTCGTTCGGGGCTCCGGAGAGGGGAATCTGTCACCATCGTCATCATCAACCTTCCTCCATCACCAATTTCATGATGCTCACCGTCGTGCGTGAGTAATTCCATCGTAGGCTTGTTGGACGGTGATGGGATGGATGAGATTTATCATGTAATCGAGTTAGTTTTGTTAGGGTTTGATCCCTAGTATCCATTATGTTCTGAGATTGATTGATGTGGACATCAATACCATTGTTACGCCCACAGCCCCTGCTGCTATACATACTGGACCAATTACTAGAGCTCGTGCACGCCAATTGAATTATCAGGTACTTTCGTTTCTTGGTAATGATTCTAATGTTCATGAGAATATGATGCTGCCTAAATTGGATACATTTGTTTTGCTTAATGAAGGTCCTAGCTTGGATAAGAAAGATGAACCTTGGAGCAAGTTCAAGCATGGAGATGATGGCCTGCGCAAGGGGATCAAGAACGGAGTTACAAGTGATGATTTCAGGACTTTGAAGCCACCATAAGGAGTGCATGAAGCCTTGGACGAAATATATAAGATGCCACTTCATAAACTTCGTCCAGAGGCTATTTTAGGTGCTGCGTCACCTTATTATTGGGCTAGGCCCATGTATTTTCGAAATACTTAAGTATAGGCTGTTTTTAGAGTCCGTATGTGTGGGGAAACAGGAGTTAGGGTTGGTTTCGGACCCCTCCTCCAAGGGCCACGAAATTTCCCCCCTCTTCCTCCATATATACAGCCCTTAGGGCATCGTTTAGACTTTGGGTTTTGTTTAGATTAAAAGTTCGGCATAGCTGCAACTTCGCGTACTTCATTTGTGTTCAACGACCAGACCAAGGCATCACAGAACCCCACCTTGATCAATAAAGTTTTCATCTTATATTCGCAATATCCAGATTGCAATCTCAATTTCTTGCTTGTTCTTCGTTTGATCGCAGGAAACAGACCCTCGTGGTCAGGTTGATCGTGCTCCGGCGTGGTCAATAACCCCTCGGAAGTTGGTTTAGTGATTGCTAAGGCGCGACGTCTCGCACGTTCGTAGTCGGATCGTCAAGGTCGACTCCATCAGAAAACGATAGCCACCATCTCATCGAAACATCGGGACACCTTCGCCTCTACCAAATGGTATCAGTTTTTCGGGTTGCTCGGTGAGATTTTACAGTTTTTCATAGTTTAGATCGAGTCTGTTCTTCATACCTACAGTCCACGAAAAAAATTAGGGTTAGTTCATCATATCCGAACTAGTTTGCTCCTTTGCATAGTCTTTTCAGTAGTTTGCTTTGTTGAATTTGCGGTTGCATCGTCGTGTCTAGTTGTTGGTCTTAGAGTCTAGTCTTTTAGAGTTTCGAGTTCTGGTCATAAGTTGTCACGCCGCCGCCGCACCATCATCATCACCCCTGCCATCTACCACCACCGCTTATCCGCCACCGATTCGTCTCCATATACCATCACCAATCCGTATCCATATACCACCTCCAATCTGTATCCATATACCAACACCAATCCATATCCATATACCACCACCAATCTGTATCCATATACAACCACCGCTGCCATATCCTACCACCATATATCCACCACCAATCCGAGTTCCTTTCATATTAGGTTTGTTTTCGAGATCCATCTAATTTTCGTTTCGTGTTTCCTTGACTGAGTAGGTTTCGGGAAAAAAAGAGTCTGGAGACCCCCGGGCAGTTTTTAGGCCAAAATTTTTGCAGGCAAATTTTTTCCCTATCTTATTTTTAGGCTTTTCTGAGTCTTTTGAGCCACATGCCATCATAGTGATTTTTTGTCGCACTTTTTCGTCGTCGCTGCCCTGATTTTCGAAAAAAAAGAAGTCAAATTTTTTTTGTACCCATCCTATCAGTTTGACGAGGGAAGAGTTTTGAGACACTCGCCATTATAGTGATTTTTTGCAAAAAAAAAAGAGGAGCGCCAAAAAAACAGGAGCGCCAAAAAAACAGAGTGAAAAAAAGTTCTAGAGTGTGCTTTTCCCTTGTTTACGTGCAGCGCCGTGATTTTGTTAGTGTTCTAGGCTCGCGTCTCTAGCACGGTCTAGCCTAGGACCAGCACAGTACTGTCGTTGAGCGTTTATTCAACTTTGCATCTCTAAATTGATTATTGCTGACCCTTTTTGCTACCATATTATAAGCCTTCCCAGCTCCACATACATCTAGGTCGTGCGTTTGACTCTCCCTGGTAATCGCTCTATCCAAGCTCTGAGAGTTTTGCCTACAACGGTTGCCGATCACCACCTGCTGCTGGGTAAGAACTGGTAAGAATTTGAGATTCGCTTGCTGGATTTGTGATACACCACCACCACCACCACTTCCTAGTAGTCCGTAGGATCATATTCTTGTGTGTTTCTATTGCTGCTAACCATGGCAGGATCACAAGCCGATGAGACAGATTGGGAGAACATGATGAACAAAGAGCTACATGATAAATTTCAGCAAATGATGAGTGGACAGGTGCAAGATGTGCTAAACAGATTTGAAGAGGCCATGGAGAAGATAGATGGCATGGAGAAGACGTTCGAAACAAAGCTCGATAACAAGTTTAATGAATTGCTCGCGCGTCTTCCACCACCACCACCGGCTGCACCTAACGCACCTCTACAACAACAACCACAACAACCACAACAACAACAACAACATCGCCTTCCAAATCAAGTGGGACGGGCACTGCGCATTCCCCTTGAGCCTGGTCAAAATTCTGGTGCCGCTGTTGACGCTTCTGTAGCTCCTGCTGCTACTGCAGAGGTGGAGGACCATTACGAGGATGAGGTTGATCAAAATCAGAACTACGTGCAACCACCAGCACCACCGCCACCAGGTCGTCCTCATGCATATCATCGCAATGGTAGGGCTGCACAACCACCTCAGGTATGTGATCATGACCATCTCCCTAAACTGAAATTGAACATTCCACCATTTGAGGGTAGATATGTTCCTGATATATATCTTACTTGGGAGTTAGAAACTGAACAACGATTTACATGTTTACAATATCCTGAGGAGAGACGTGTTCCTGCTGCTGTTTGTGCTTTCACTAGCTTTGCATGTGTTTGGTGGTCTGAACATTGTAGATTATATCCTATTCCAGCTACTTGGGCTGCTTTGAAAACTGCTATGCGTACTCGTTGGGTTCCACCATATTATCAACGTGAATTACTTCAAAAATTGCAGTGTTTAAGACAAGGAAAAAATTCTGTAGAAGAATATTATCAGGAATTACAAACTTGCATGATTAGATGTGGTATTGTTGAGGATAATGAATCTATGCTTGCACGTTTTATGGGTGGATTAAATAGAGAGATTCAGACCATTCTAGAGTATAAGGAGTATACTAATATCACTCATTTATTCCATCTTGCTTGTAGAGCTGAACGTGAAGTGCAGGATCGACATGCATTGGCGCGAACTAACTTTTCTGCAGGTCGATCTTCATCATGGACACCACGTGCATCCTCTATTTCCACTACACCAGCACCTCCATCAGGTGCCACCTCTAGCCGTGATACAAGAAAGCAAGCACAACCACCACTATCTGCCAAGAGCACACCTGTTGGGCCTGCACAGAGTTCTTCTTCTTCCATGGCATCAGCAGGGCACACAAGTGATATTATTTGTCGTCGTTGTAAGGGAAGAGGACATTTTGCGAGAGAATGCAAATATCAGCGTGTGATGATTGTTACTGAGGATGGTGGGTAAGGGAGTCCTGGATTAGGGGGTGTTCGGGTAGCCGGACTATACCTTCAGCCGGACTCCTGGACTATGAAGATACAAGATTGAAGACTTCGTCCCGTGTCCGGATGGGACTTTCCTTGGCGTGGAAGGCAAGCTTGGCGATGCGGATATTCAAGATCTCCTACCATTGTAACCGACTCTGTGTAACCCTAACCCTATCCAGTGTCTATATAAACCGGAGGGTTGTAGTCCGTAGGCAATCAACTCCATACACAACAATCATACCATAGGCTAGCTTCTAGGGTTTAGCCTCCTTGATCTCGTGGTAGATCTACTCTTATACTACCCATATCGTCAATATTAATCAAGCAGGAGTAGGGTATTACCTCCATCGAGAGGGCCCGAACCTGGGTAAAAAAACATCGTGTCCCTTGTCTCCTGTTACCATCTGGCCTAGACGCACAGTTCGGGACCCCCTACCCGAGATCCGCCGGTTTTGACACCGACATTGGTGCTTTCATTAAGAGTTCCTCTGTGTCGTCGCCTTTAGGCCCGATGGCTCCTTTGATCATCAACAATGATACGGTCCAAGGTGAGACTTTTCTCCCCGGACAGATCTTCATCCTCGGCGGCTTCGCTCTGCGGGCCGATTCGCTCGGCCACCTGGAGCAGATCGAAAGCTACGCCCCTGGCCATCAGGTCAGGTTTGGAAGCTTAAACTACACGGCCGACATCCGCGAAGACTTGATCTTCGATGGGTTCGAGCCACGGCCAAGCGCACCGCACTAACTCGAGGGGCATGATCTAGCTCTGCCTCCGGACAGTGTCCTGGAGGCCGCACACGCATCGGTTCCAACCCCTAACTCGGAGCCTATTGCGCCAATCGAGGATGAGCGGTTGGACGTCACCTCGGGGGCTGCGATCCCGAAAGCGATCGAGCCGAACGCTAGCCCCGCACTTTGCACGAGCCGTGACTCCGAGGATCCGGACTCCTCCCCGGACTCTGAACCCCCCGTGCCCCTGCCAATCGAATCCGATTGGGCGCCGATAATGGAGTTCACCGCTGCAGACATCTTTCAGCACTCGCCTTGTGGCGATATCCTGAACTCTCTCAAGACTCTCTCCTTATCAGGAGAGCCCTGGCCGAACTACGGTCAGCGAGAATGGGATACGGACGATGAAGAAATTCAAAGCCCACCCACCACCCACTTGGTAGCCACTGTCGACAATTTAAATGAGGTGCTCAACTTCGACTCCGGAGACATCGACATCATGGATAACGATGCAGGAGATACCGACAAACCAACGCCCATAGAGCATTGGACAGCCACCTCATCTCATGATGTGTACATGGTGGATACCCTTAAAGGAAGCGACAACGAGGAAAAAGGGGATGGGACGGGAGATCGATCCCCCAAAAAGCAATCAAAGCGTCGGCGTAAACGCCGACCCAAGCCCCGCCTCAACAAAAACTCAGCCATAGAGCAGGACGAGCCGGTAGACGACGAGCAGGCCTTAGAGCAACCGTCCGAACAGGGCAACACGGATAGAGAAACCGAACATCCCTCCTCCGGCGAAAACGGCATTCCGGACGACCTCACGCCGAATAAACCTATGGAGCAGAAGAATCTCCACGAGAGGATCGTTGCAACTGCACGCAACCTAAAAAATCAGAAGCGGAAGCTAAAAACAGCGGAAGACGCACTCCGGATTAGATGGAGCAAAGTAATCAATACCACAGATAAGTACGGCGACAGTCGCCGCACTAAAAGCTATCCGAAAAGAAAGCTACTGCCTGAATTCGACGAAGAGGCCTTAGAGCCCTCGCATTCAAAAAATGAAAAAGCCACACGGTCGGATAGACGACCCCATAAAGCGGCAAGCGGCGCCGCACCTAAATCGGCATGCGACCCACTTAAGGATTCGCATCATGGCCCGGTCAGGTCCATTTATGGGCCAAGAAAGCAAGCTCTCGTAAGCAACGCTATGAAGCCATCTGTCAGGACCCCGATTCCAAGTCACATCGATCTAGCCGGTAACACCTCATATCACTTTGTGGCCTCACGCACGGTATTCCCACGGGTGTCGCCTTACCATGGTCCGGGACCGTTTGCGCCTTTTGGCTCACGTATATGATAGTGTTGCTAGCATCCATATGACAGAGAACTGGGCCGACATGGCTAGTCGTGAACCCAAAGCGGCACTAACCTATGGGGACAGGCATACATGAATCACATCGAGCGTGTCGGTCAGCAGCGTGTGAATCCGGGCTGTAGCACTAGGCTAACAGGACTCCAGGAACCTGGGCTGTAGTAGGCTAGGCAGGACTCCGGATGTCACTGCGTGACATTTCCCCGAAGGGACAGACACAGGAACGAAGTGAAACACATGCCGGCCAGTCAAGTGTCCTGAGCAGTAGTGCTGGGCTAACAGGACTCCGGTGAACTGGGCTGTAGCGGACTACTATGGCTCATGGAAGCACTTAGACTACATTTCCCCATAAGAGAGGCTGCCAAGGCTAAACAACTAGATTGTAGGATCCCACACATACCAAGCATTTCAATCATACACATAATATGCTTGATATGTGTAAATACAACATGGCATCACAACATAACTCTACAACTCAAGTATTTATTCATTAGGCTCCGAGGAGCGAGATAATACAAAACATGGGTCTCATGACCCAACATTCAGAGCATACAAGTCAAACACATGCGGAAGCTTAACATGTCTGAGTACAGACATCTACAAATGAAAAAGGCTGAGAAGCCTGACTATGTACCAGATCCTGCCGAGGACACAAGATCATAGCTGAGGTATCAAGCTAAACGTCGAAGTCCACGCGGAACTACTAGTGAGACTGACGTCTCTCTGCAAAACATAAAATAGGCAAACGTGAGTACAAATGTGCCCAGCAAGACTTACATCAGAACTAGCTACATATGCATCGGTATCAACAAGGGGGGTGGTGGAGTTTAACTGCAGCAAGCCATCTTTGACTCAGTGGCTAACCTGAACTATAACTGCAAGCAACTCTTTTGAGGTGGCGCATACGAGTCCACATATTCACCATTCAATACACCACTATGGATCCGCTCCCGTCTCCCTACGAGAAGGCCATCCATAGCACTCACACTTATCTTGCGAGTTTTAGAGTATCCACTTTCACTCGTCTATGAACTATGCAAGGGGTCCAAGTTTCCATATCCGAGAAATCCAGCTATTCGAATAGATAATGATAACCCTGCAGGGGTGTACTTCTTCACACACGCTCCCACCACTTACCACCATATACACGTCATGCATCTCGGCAACCTTCAAGCGGAAGCCTGGCGAGGGTGTCGACCACGGCCTACCTAAACACTTAAGTCTCTAGTCCAGGTTTATCGCCTAGCCAGGTTCCATCCGCAGGGAGTCCGGCCGAGGTTTCCACATACGGCCCCGAACGATGTGAACAGGGTTGCCGAGACACCAAACGGGCGCCCGGTACACCGTGCCACGGTGTATCTACCGCAACATAGCCCACCCCTAGGGTCAGCGCTACGCACGGCCGCCAACACATAACCTACAAACACCAGAAACTAGTTGCAACTCCTGGACAGAGTACTAGGGTGATTAAGAAGCCGAGAGGGTCAATTAAGGATCCCAATGAGTGGTAGTAGCTGTTCATGGATCACAGACACAGAACTCAGTTCCTGAGGACGGCTGCAATGAGACAACCCACCATGTACTCCTACATGGCCTCTCACCGCTACCTTTACCAAAACGTGTTCACACACTTAGCTCACACACAGTAGGACATGTTCATCACTGTTCCAATTCACCCCCGATGAATCAGACCTGACTCAACTCTAAGCAGTAGCAGGCATGACAAACAAGCATGAATGAGTAGGCACATCAGGGCTCAAACAACTCCTACTCATGCTAGTGGGTTTCATCTATTTACTATGGCAATGACAGGTCATGCAGAGGATAAGGGGTTCAACTACCGCAACAAGTATCAGAGGAATCGTGTTGTCCTAATGCAGTAAAAGAGAGCAGGAGCGAGAGAGTGGGATTGTATAGGAATGAACAAGGGGGTTTTGCTTGCCTGGCACTTCTGAAGATAGTATAGTTCTTCATCGGTGTCATCGAACTCGTCGTCGGAACCACGTCTATCGAGAGGGGACAAATACCGGCAAACAAAGAGGAACACAATCAATGCAATGCAACAATTATGATGCATGATAATGTCATGGCAATATGCTGTTGATTGAGCTAATGCAACTAGCAACCATATTAAATGAAGTTGGTTTGAACCCTAGGTTCAAATTCAAACTCCATAAGTGAGAGTTTAAATTCCATTTATGTGAATTGGCCTAAACAGCAGCCATAATTTGCTCTAACATGCATGAAAATTCCATAAACAGATTCTGTGAATTTTTCTGATGATTTTTCATATATAATTTATTTCATTTGGAGTTACGGTTGAATTTCTATGATTTTTGGAAGTTTTGGACATTTTCTGAATTAAATAAATCATTTCTAATTTATTTAAAATCCAGAAAGCATTACTGCGTCAGCCTGACGTCAGAATGATGTCAGCAGGTCAACAGGGGCTATCCGGGTCAAACCTGACCAGTGGGACCCACTGGTCAGTGACTCAGTCCACTAACTGAGTTAGTTAGTGTTAAACTAACCCTAACCAGGCTGTTAGCAGGGCGGGGCCCGCATGTCAGTGTCTATTTTAGTTAACTAAATTAGTTAGCTCTAATTAATCTCAAGTTAACTAATTAGGGGCTTGGGCCCACATGTCAGAGGCTAATTAAACTAACTAAATAAATTAACACTAACCTGGGTTAATTAGCAGGGCTGGCCCCACGCGTCAGTGACCCAGGGTGGTCAAACCCTGGTCAGACGGGGTCAAACCCCCGGGTCAACTCGCCGGAGTTGACCCGCGGCTCGTCGCCGGCGAAGCTCGAGATGGCGGAGGGCTCGGGATTTGCCCACGGTCGACGGTTTGGCGCGCCGTTTGCGGCTACGGATTGCTGGCACACGCGCGCATCCATTCCAGCATGCAGCGGTAGCTGGGATGGCCGGAGCTAACGTCGACGAGCTCGGCTGCGGCGGCCGGAGTACGGGGTAGCACGGGCGCTGGGCTGCAGTGCTCGGGCGAGCCAACGGAGTGGCTAGGCAGCCTCCTGGAGGCGCCAGGAGCATGATGCGGTGCAAGGTCACGGCTGGGTCGAGCTCAGGCCGTGGTGGCGACATCGCCGGCGGAGCTGAGCTCTCGGGCTCGATGGGAACGGCGGCTAGAGAGGGAAATAGATCACGAGAAGAGAGGGCTTCGGCGTATTGGCTCACAGCGAGTGCAGGGAGCACGAGAGCGAGGTCGGGGACGCCCGGTAGCTCCCGAATCAACGGCAAGGATCCACCGCGACCGACGAGGGGAACGGTGGTGTTGGCAGCGTCCAGGGGCTTCAGGCACCATGTGGCTCGGTGAGGAGGAACAGGGGAACGAGGTGGAGCTCTCGGACGCGCCAGGGGAGCAAGGGGGTGGCTGTGGCCGCGCGAGCGCTGGTCGGCGGCGACGGTTTTGCTCGGTTGAGCTAGAGGGAGAGAGCCAGGGGAGGGGAGAGAGAGCGGCGAGTGAGGGAGAGGGGACAGGGGCTTCGGGCCATCTCCGTGGCGTCGCTAGAAGGGGTCGGGGAAGCAGGAGGTGGCCCGAGCAGGGTGGAGGTGGCGCGCGCGTGGCGAGCACACGCCCTCGTCCTTCTGGCGAGAGGAGGGAGATGACTGGCATCGGCCAGCTGGGCTGGGCCGTGCTGGGCCAGGCCAGGTGAGCGCCAGGTACAGTGCCCTCTCTTTCTTTCTGTTTTTGTTTTCTATACTTGTTATTTTGTTTTGATTTAGTTCAAAGACCAAACCATTTTCAAAATTCATGAAAATAATTGTGTGAACTAAATGGACTTCTCCAAAGCTACACAACAATTTTCAGAATTATTGAACATATATTTATTATATAATAAATATAGATCCAATTCAAATAGTTATTGAATTAATTTCAAATGCCCAAAATAAATATTTCTGAAACTCCAAAAATATTGTTTTGAATTTTACCTCTTGGCAATATTTTTACAGAATAACAGGAACATTTCCTTGGACTCATTTGAAAAGATTTTTAATGTTGATTATTTCTGAAGTGATTTCTGAGGGTTTCAACAAACCTCAATTCAACTTTCAGAAATTTTAGACATGATGCATGAGTGCAGATGCAACTATTTCACTCAGGTACTCTAGGGTTGTGACACCATCATCAGAATCCGGCACATCCAAATACTGGGGCGCCGCACACCCCCTATGTTTCACCGATGAGGTCCTGGACTATGAATTCCCAGAGGGATTCAAACCCGTAAACATAGAGGCATATGATGGAACAACAGACCCTGGAGTCTGGATCGAGGATTATATCCTCCACATACACATGGCTAGAGGAGATGATCTCCACGCCATAAAATATCTACCCCTTAAGCTTAAAGGGCCAGCCCGGCATTGTCTTAAAAGCCTTCCCGAAAACACAATTGGAAGCTGGGAAGAGCTCGAGGATGCTTTCCGAGCAAACTTTCAAGGGAATTATGTCCGCCCTCCGGATGCAAACGATCTTAGTCACATAACTCAACAACCCGGAGAATCAGCTCGGCAGTTCTGGAATAGATTCCTCACTAAAAAGAATCAGATAGTCGACTATCCGGACGCCGAAGCCTTGGCAGCTTTCAGGCATAACGTCCGAGACGAATGGCTCGCCAGACACCTCGGCCAAGAAAAGCCAAGAACAATGGCCGCACTAACAAGCCTCATGACCCGCTTTTGTGCAGGGGAGGACAGCTAGTTGGCAAGGTGCAGCCCCAGCGACCCAAGTACATCCGAAACTAGGGATGGAAACGGAAAACCGCGACGCAACAAGGACCGTCGCCGGACTAAGGACACAAGTCCGAAGAGCACGACAGTCAATGCCGGATTGAAAGGCTCACGACAAAATCAGGAAAAATCGCCCCCCAGGATAGCAGGGACGATCCATCCAACCTAAGTAAAATCCTGGACAGGATATGTCAGATACACAGTACTCCCGGGAAGCCTGCTAACCATACCCACAGAGACTGTTGGGTTTTCAAACAATCCGGCAGACTCAATGCCGAACACAAGGGGCTCGACACACCAAGCGAAGACGAGGACGAACCCCAAAAGCAGAGCACCAGGAAACAAAAGAACTTCCCACAAGAAGTAAAAACAATGAACTCACTTCACATAACAAAACGCGCGGCGCCCCTAAAGGTACGCACCACACGGCCCATCCCCAAAGGGTCCTGCCATTGGTTGTCAAAACCGATCATCTTCGATCAGCTAGATTATTCTAGGAATATCAAGAATGTAGGCTGGACTGCCTTGATACTCGATCCAATAATTGGCGGACTCCAGTTTTCAAATGTCCTTATGGACGGCGGTAGCGGACTAAACCTGATATATTAGGATACAATCCAGCACATGGGGATAAACCCAGCAAGAATTCGCCGTAGCAAAACCTCCTTTCAAGGGGTAACACCTGGTCCGGACACCCATTGTATGGGTTTTCTCCGGCTCGAAGTTATATTCGGCTCTGCCGATAACCTCCGCCGTGAAAAGATGACCTTCCATATCGTCCCGTTCTCAAGTCGCTATCAAGCACTACTGGGACGCGAAGCTTTCGCTCGCTTTAACGCAATACCGCATTATGCATCTCTCACGCTTAGATGCCCGGTCCACGAGGCATCATCTCTTTGAAGGGGAAGCACTAAAGTGCACCTCCCCAAGCGGTGGACTGTGCGGCCGCTTTGACAGCCCCACAGTAAAATGGCCTCACCGGCCAAAAAACTTTGAAATAGGTCATTAAAGACCATGAACGCGGATAGACGAGTTCGGTACAAAGTCATCATTGATGCAGGCTTAGTGGCCATATACCCCCGCACTAGGGGCTCCATGCATATACAATAAGAGACAATAAAGCTCAATTTTATATATTTTACTTTACACTTTGTTTATTTTAAACTTTTGTTCGGCACGACCCGTTTTCAACTCAGTTCCTCTCTTTTACAGATGAACGTCGTGCGGCGCCTGTCCAGGATATAGCACAACGGAGACAAAGGCGCAGACGTGCAGTAGGGACCCGTCCTAAAGGGTTCTTTTTAGATTAAGACCCTGTGTAAACCTTTTTTACTGTCTCTTGTTGCTATACATCCCCTGTTTTTTTCTGATATAACCAAGGAGGAGGCTGGCATCTTGGCATGTGGCCACGTCAGAAATTTTTGCACGTACCTGGACACTAGGGGCTTTTTTAATAAAGAGTGTTGTTTCGCCCGCACTCATAAAGACCGAACACCTTAGGGAGTGTTCGGCGTCGTGAGTTTTGGCATTATATGCATCAGCTCCGGATCATGTCTTTGGTCAAATGTTGGGTTGCCCGGCTCCTGAGTTCGGCTACCTTACGTTCCGCTCTATCGGCTAAGGTAGCACCAGGAGAACTACTGCGATTGTGCCCCCGGTTCGGCCGGGCGAGCACCTCAGTAGAGAAAGCCGAAAACTGACTGTCATGATGTAGCGTGAGACTGGTCAGCCACTCGATGACCTATCGGAATCTATCGGATTCCTCCGCTTTAACGAAGGGCCGCTTCCCGGTCAGGCACATACGCGCCCCGAATTCAGACGAGCGCAGTTGCCACCAAGGAGCTACCTAAAGAGTCTCATTGTCAAACTCCTATGGCTAAGTGAAAGTGTTAAAGCATTATAGTCTAGTTGCCTGGCCCGCTGCGCTATCACCTCCTTTGTAGGACCAAGACGTTGGGTTAAGTGTGAAAATGCGTCTTCTGCGAGCACCCCCGCACTATGTGCGTGGGGGCTGAAGCCAACGACTGCCATCTTTCAGATTCTATATATATATATATATATATATCTTAAAACGGCCGCACAGGAGGTGTTCCCAATACATGGAGGCACAAGTATAAAAAAGGCCACTACAGTTTATCAAAATATTACTTTATAATTACATATGCTATCATAACATAGCATCTTTTGGGCACTGCGTCTCTATTACACGAGCGCCTTCAAGAACCTCCTGAAAATAGTGCTCGAAGGGTACTCGGCTTTTGTCCGAATCTCGGGACGCAACAACGGTGGTCTCCATCTCTGCCCAGTATGTCTTAACACGGGCAAGAGCCATCCTAGCACCCTCTATGCATGCTGACCTCTTCATTGCATTTATACGCGGCACCGCGTCAAGGAATTGCTGCACCAAGCTGAAGTAACTCTTCGGCTCCGATCTCCCCAGCCACAGGTGACCCATGACGTACTTCATGGCGAGTCCAGACAACCTATTCAGTTCGGCCCATTGAGCCAAACAATCATCCACTGCCAGCGGACGCTCTGGATTGTGAAACTGCGACCAGAAAAGCTTTTCCACTTCGCGATCTTTCTGATCTCGAAAGTGTTCGGTCGCATCAGCAGCACTCGCTGCCAAATCCAGATAGGTATCCTCCACACTCCACATCTGGTCCAACGGAGCAAACTTCGGATCACAAAACTTCCTCCGTAGCATAAAGGGCTTTCCAGCCGCAATCTGTTCGGCCTGACGCAGCTCCTCCTTCGCAGCTCTCATCGCAGAGCGAGCGTCCTTGGCATCGGCAACGGCCTTCTCTAAGTCCGTCTGTCTCGCCCGGTCTTCTTTCTCAAGAAGTTTGCAACGGTCTGCAGCGCTCTTTAACTTCTCGGCCATCTCGGCCATCTCTTCTTTGCTTTGGCAGTGAGCAGCCTGTTCGGCTCTCAGCTCTTCAAGGGCCTTCTCGGCAGCCGCATCGCTTTTTCTGGCTTGCTCCTTAGCTCGGGCAAGTTCTTCCCTAAGATTCTCCATGGCGGTCGTACCATCTGCGTCAAGCACACACATTGTAAGACTCTGGCATGAAGCTCCTCTTACCTGATGCCGCCCGAAGATTACATACCTTGAGCCTCATCAAGCCGCTTGTTGACAAGCGCGATGTCGGCATCTGCCATGTCCAGTTGCCGCTTTAGTTTGGCCACATCATCAGTTCGGCTTGAATCCGGACACCTCGCCACCTACATTCAAAGGCGACATCTTAGACCTGGGATTATGATCCTCTGCGTGCCGTCATTTCTTGACAATGCGCAGAGTCTCAGGGGCTACTATCTACACAGGGCGCATCTTACTTATGCGCAACTGACAAAAGTGTACATTATCTAACGTACCTCAAAACCCGTCAGTAAACTTTTGACGGCCTCATGCAATCCGCTTTCTGTGGATGAAATCCTTTCAATCACCGTGCCCATCAATGCACGGTGCTCCTCTGAGATAGAAGCTCGCCCCAGCAGAATCTTTAGCTCCTCCGGCCAAGCACCAAACGGTGCCGGACTTGTCCTATGGCCTCTTTCGAAGGCCGGACGCGGAGAACCTCGAGGGGCCGCACAGCCACCTTCTGCCCCTGCCGGATTTGGAGAAACCCTCCACGACGACACCTCAGGGTCGCCCGCCTCGCTAGGCGGCACGGCAGTGGGAAGCGTCCCGCTCTCCATCATTTCCGGAAGGATATCCCCCGAAGACGAGCTCTGCTGAGAAGGGCTGAGGTCTGAGCTACAAGATAAAGGTTTGGTTAATCTTCTCAGATATAAATCAAGGACTTCCCTCATCCCTCAAAAGGAAAATCTTTTCTCCACTTACGGCTCGCTGGAGGGCTGATCCCCTTGAGGGCGTGGTCCGGCCGAGGAACTCCCCGGCGTTGGACCCTCTGACGAGGATTTTCTCTCCCGCTTCAAAGCCATGGCTTCCGGGTCGTCAGAGGCGGCTCTCTTCTCCCCCTTAGGAGAGGAATTGTCGGTTCCTCCCTTCGGAGCGGCCTCCTTCGAGGAGGCCATAGCTTCCTTGTCCTCCCCCTCCAAAGGCATTATCTCCAGCATCCTGACCAGCATGGGATCCGGCCTGGTTTCAGGAAGGGGAGCCGGACACCTGATCAGCTTTGCCTTCGCTATCCACTCCTGTTTAAAAGGACGGCTCTTTTAGGGGCAAGTTTATGACAATTATACGGATAGAAGGTCCAGGCACAAGGTCGCTTACTTGAGTATCCGGGCGATTGCAGCTTAGGCCTGCGTCCTCGGTTAAATCCGGACACATCTCTTGTGATCCGAAGAATAGTCTATACATCTCCGCGGGCGTTGCGCCCATAAAGTTCTGGAGAGCTCGTGGTCCCTCTGGATTAAACTCCCACAGGTGAAGGGGGCGACGTTTGCCGGGCAATATTCGGCGAATCAGCTTGACCTGCGTCACCTTGATCAAGCTGAGGTCTCCTTCCAAGAGATCCTTAATTCAGCCCTGTAACAAGGGCACGTCTTTGGGCAAACCCCAATCTAACCCTTTGTTAACCCATGACGCTAGTCGTGGCGGGGGACCCGAGCGAAAGGCGGGAAGAGCCACCCACTTGGCGCTCCGGGGAGCGGTGATATAAAACCACTCTCGTTGCCACAAGCCCAACTCCTCTTGAAAAGAGCCCTCGGGCCATGGAGCATCAGCATTTTTGCTTATAACAGCGCCTCCGCACTCTGCGTGCCGTCCCTTGATCATCTTCGGCTCCACTTTGAAAGTCTTGAGCCATAACCCGAAGTGAGGGGTAACACGGAGGAACGCTTCGCATACAACGATAAACGAGGAGATATGGAGGATGGACTCTGGAGCTAAGTCGTGGAATTCCAGCCCGTAATAAAACAGTAGTCCCCTCACAAAGGGATCCATCGGGAAGCCTAACCCCCGAAGGAAGTGAGACACGAACACTACGCTCTCACCGGACTGGGGACTGGGGATAGCCTGCCTTTGAGCAGGCAACCTGTGCGGAATTTCGGCGGTCAAGAACTTAGCCTCTCTCAACTTTAGCATGTCCTCCTCCATGACGGAGGAGGGCATCCGTCGGCCTTGAAGGTCGGAACCGGACATTGTCGAAGGTCTGGAGCGCCCGAAATATGGAGCCTAGGGTGTTGGAACTCGAGGCGACGGGCGAACTTGTTTTGGGATTGGAGAAAAGGAGTAAGGCCCTGGTCTCTTTATAAGAGGTTGAATACCAGGAGCCCTCCCCGTAACCGTTTGGGACTCGCCTTTAATCGAGAAAACATGCTAACGGGCATGATTGGGTTACCCACGTCCGTATTGATGAGAATCCCGTAAAAGGGGGGCACACGATCTCTGCTTTGACAAGACGTGACAAGGAAACCGCCTCGCAAAACACGCTGAGGTGGAAAAGTGAAAACGATTCGAGTAAAGGACTTGGCTGTAGTGTGATAACGCACTGCGGAATACGTCAGCAGATTTGATTTGTGTTAATATTATTCTCTCTATGGCAATATGTGGAAGCTTATTTTGCAGAGCCGGACACTACTCTTGGTGTCTACAATCTTCTATGAAGGACTTGGAGGAGGAACCCGCCTTGCAATGCCGAAGACAATTTGCGTGCCGGACTCGTCGTCATTGAAGCCTGGTTCAGGGGCTACTGAGGGAGTCCTGGATTAGGGGGTGTTCGGGTAGCCGGACTATACCTTCAACCGGACTCCTGGACTATGAAGATACAAGATTGAAGACTTCGTCCCGTGTCCGGATGGGACTTTCCTTGGCGTGGAAGGCAAGCTTGGCGATGCGGATATTCAAGATCTCCTACCATTGTAACCGACTCTGTGTAACCCTAACCCTATCCGGTGTCTATATAAACCGGAGGGTTGTAGTCCGTAGGCAATCAACTCCATACACAACAATCATACCATAGGCTAGCTTCTAGAGTTTAGCCTCCTTGATCTCGTGGTAGATCTACTCTTGTACTACCCATATCATCAATATTAATCAAGCAGGAGTAGGGTATTACCTCCATCGAGAGGGCCCGAACCTGGGTAAAAAACATCGTGTCCCTTGTCTCCTGTTACCATCTGGCCTAGACGCACAGTTCGGGACCCCCTACCCGAGATCCGCCGGTTTTGACACCGACAGTGGGTATGAGTCCGCTAGTGACTATGATGAGGAGACTTTGGCTCTTATTACACATGAAGAACACGGTGGAGATGATTCTCATCATGAGACACAATACATAGGTCTTGAAGATGCTGACAGGTATGAATGTTTAGTTGCTCAACATGTTTTGAGTGTGCAGGTTACACAAGCTGAGCAAAATCAGAGGCATAATTTGTTCCATACAAAGGGAGTTGTGAAGGAACGTTCTGTTTGCATCATCATAGATGGAGGGAGCTGCAACAACTTGGCTAGCATGGAGATGGTGGAGAAGCTCTCTCTCACCACACGACCACATCCACATCCTTACTACATCCAATGGTTCAACAACAGCGGCAAGGTTAAGGTAACACGTACTGTTCGTGTGCATTTTAGTATCTCGACATATGTTGATTATGTTGACTGTGATGTGGTACCCATGCAAGCATGTTCCTTATTACTTGGTAGACCATGGCAATTTGATAAAATTTTGTACACCATGGTCGAAATAATCAATATACTCTTGTTCATAAGGATAGCCATATTACTCTGCTTCCTATGACTCCCAATTCCATTTTGAAAGATGATATTAATAGAGCTAATAGAGCAAAACAGGAGAAAAATAAGAGTGAAAATAAGATTGTGGCAAAAGAATTTGAGCAACAAATGAAGCCTAATAATAAACCATCTAGTGTTGCTTCTGAAATTAAATTGAAAAGTGCATGTTTACTTGCCACCAAATCTGATATTGAAGATCTAGATTTTAGCAAATCTATTTGCTATGCTTTTGTGTGTAAAGAGGCATTATTTTCATTCGAGGACGTGCCTTCCTCTTTGCCTCCTGTTGTCACTAACATTTTGCAGGAGTTCGCTGACGTCTTTCCACAAGACGTGCCACCGGGATTACCACCTATTCAAGGGATTGAGCATCAAATTGACTTAATTCCCAGTGCATCATTACCCAACCGTGCACCATACCGTACCAATCCAGAGGAGATGAAGGAGATTATGCGTCAAGTACAAGAACTGCTCGACAAAGGTTATATACGCGAATCCCTTAGTCCTTGTGCTATTCCTATCATTTTAGTGCCGAAAAAGGATGGTACGTCGTGTATGTGCGTTGATTGTAGAGGCATTAATAATATTACTATTCGTTATCGTCATCCTATTCCTAGGCTAGATGATATGCATGATGAATTGAGTGGATCTACAATATTCTCCAAAGTTGATTTGCATAGCGGATACCATCAAATTCGTATGAAATTGGGAGATGAATGGAAAATAGCATTTAAAACTAAGTTTGGATTATATGATTGGTTAGTCATGCCTTTTGGGTTAACTAATGCACCTAGTACTTTCATGAGGTTAATGAACGGAGTTTTACGTGCTTTCATTGCACGATTTGTGGTAGTTTACTTTGATGACATATTGATTTATAGCAAATCTTTGGAGGAACATTTGGAACATTTACGTGCTGTTTTTATTGCTCTACGTGATGCACGTTTGTTTGGTAACCTTGGAAAGTGCACCTTTTGCACCGACCGAGTATCTTTTCTTGGCTATGTTGTTACTCCACAGGGAATTGAAGTTGATAAAGCCAAGATTGAAGCTATTGAGAGTTGGCCGCAGCCCAAAACGGTCACACAAGTGAGGAGTTTCCTTGGCCTCGCTGGTTTCTATAGGCGTTTTGTGAGAGATTTCAGCACCATTGCTGCACCTCTCAACGAGCTTACAAAGAAGGATGTGCCTTTTGTTTGGGGTACCGCACAGGAAGAAGCCTTCACGGTATTGAAAGATAAGTTGACACATGCTCCTTTACTCCAACTTCCTGATTTTAATAAGACTTTTGAGCTTGAATGTGATGCTAGTGGAATTGGATTAGGAGGTGTGTTATTACAAGATGGCAAACCTGTTGCATACTTTTCTGAAAAATTGAGTGGGCCTAGTCTGAACTATTCTACTTATGATAAAGAATTATATGCTCTTGTTCGGACCTTAGAAACATTGCAACATTATTTATGGCCCAAGGAATTTTTTATACATTCTGATCATGAATCATTGAAACACATTAAAAGTCAAGCAAAACTGAACCGTAGACATGCTAAATGGGTTGAATTCATTGAGACTTTCCCTTATGTCATTAAACACAAGAAGGGTAACGAAAATGTTATTGCTGATGCATTGTCTCATCGTTATACTATGCTTTCACAACTTGACTTTAAAATATTTGGTTTGGAGACCATCAAAGATCAATATGTGCATGATGCTGAATTTAAAGATGTATTGCAGAATTGCAAGGAAGGGAGAACTTGGAACAAGTTCGTTCTTAACGATGGATTTGTGTTTCGTGCTAACAAGCTATGCATTCCAGCTGGCTCCGTTCGTCTTTTGTTGTTGCAGGAGGCACATGGAGGAGGACTAATGGGACACTTTGGCGTCAAGAAGACGGAGGATATACTTGCCACACATTTCTTTTGGCCAAAGATGAGACGGGATGTTGAGCATTTTGTTGCTCTATGCACTAGATGTCAAAAAGCTAAGTCACGACTCAATCCTTATGGTTTATATATGCCTTTGCCTGTACCTAGTGTTCCTTGGGAGGATATATCTATGGACTTTGTTTTAGGTTTACCTCAAACAAAGAAGGGGAGGGATAGCATATTTTTTGTCGTGGATAGATTTTCGAAAATGGCACACTTTATACCATGTCATAAAAGCGATGATGTTGTTAATGTTACTAATTTGTTTTTTCGTGAAATTATTCGCTTGCATGGTGTGCCAAATACTATTGTTTCAGATCATGATACTAAATTTCTTAGCCACTTTTGGAGATGTTTATGGGCTAAGTTGGGGACTAAACTGCTTTTTAGTACTACTTGTCACCCCCAAACTGATGGACAAACTGAAGTAGTCAATAGAACATTGTCTACTATGCTTAGGGCTGTTTTGAAGAATAATAAGAAAATGTGGGAAGAATGCTTGCCTCATATTGAATTTGCTTATAATCGTTCATTGCATTCTACTACTAAGATGTGCCCTTTTGAAATTGTGTATGGTTTGCTACCTCGTGCACCTATTGATTTGTTGCCTCTTCCATCTTCGGAGAAGGTTAATTTTTATGCTAAAGAACGTGCTAAATTGATTTTAAACATGCATGAGTTAACTAAGGAAAACATTGAGCGTATGAATGCTAAATATAAACTTGCTGGAGATAAGGGTAGAAAACATGTCGTGTTTGCACCTGGAGATCTTGTTTGGTTACATTTGCGTAAGGATAGATTTCCTAATTTGCGCAAATCAAAGCTAATGCCACGTGTTAATGGTCCTTTTAAGGTGTTAGATAAAATAAATGATAATGCATATAAACTTGAGCTACCTGCAGATTTTGGGGTTAGTCCCACTTTTAATATTGCAGATTTGAAGCCTTATTTGGGTGAGGAAGATGAGCTTCCGTCGAGGATGACTTCATTTCAAGAAGGGGAGGATGATGAGGACATCAATACCATTGTTACGCCCACAGCCCCTGTTGCTATACATACTGGACCAATTACTAGAGCTCGCGCACGCCAATTGAATTATCAGGTGCTTTTGTTTCTTGGTAACGATTCTAATGTTCATGAGAATATGATGCTGCCTAAATTGGATACATTTGTTTTGCTTACAAATGAAGGGCCTAGCTTGGACAAGAAAGATGAACCTTGGAGCAAGTTCAAGCATGGAGATGATGGCATGCGCAAGGGGATCAAGAACGGAGTTACAAGTGATGATTTCAGGACTTTGAAGCCACCATAAGGAGTGCATGAAGCCTTGGACAAAATATATAAGATGCCACTTCATAAACTTCGTCCAGAGGCTATTTTAGGTGCTACGTCATCTTATTATTGGGCTAGGCCCATGTATTTTCGAAATACTTAAGTATAGGCTGTTTTTAGAGTCCGTATGTGTGGGGAAACAGGAGTTAGGGTTGGTTTCGGACCCCTCCTCCAAGGGCCACGAAATTTCCTCCCTCTTCCTCCATATATACAGCCCTTAGGGCATCGTTTAGACTTTGGGTTTTGTTTACATTAAAAGTTTGGCATAGCTGCAACTTTGTGTACTTCATTTGTGTTCAACGACCAGACCAAGGCGTCACAGAACCCCACCTTCATCAATAAAGTTTTCGTCTTATATTCGCAATATCCAGATTGCAATCTCAGTTTCTTGCTTGTTCTTCGTTTGCTCACAGGAAACAGACCCTCGTGGTCAGGTTGATCGTGCTCCAGCGTGGTCAATAACCCCTCGGAAGTTGGTTTAGCGATTTCTAAGGCGCGACGTCTCGCACGTTCGTAGTCGGATCGTCAAGGTCGACTCCATCAAGAAATGATAGCCACCATCTCATCGAAACATTGGGACACTTTCGCCTCTATCATTGATGTTGCTATGACTTTGCTATGCTTAATGCTTGTCACTAGGGCCCGAGTGCCATGATTTCAGATCTGAACCTATTATGTTTTCATGAATATATGTGAATTCTTGATCCTATATTGGAAGTCTATAGTCACCTATTATGTGTTATGATCCGTTAACCCTGAAGTGACAATAATCGGGATACTTACCGGTGATGACTGTAGTTTGAGGAGTTCATGTATTCACTAAGTGTAAATGCTTTGGTCTGGTACTCTATTAAAAGGAGGCCTTAATATCCCTTAGTTTCCAAAAGGACCCTGCTGCCACGGGAGGGCAGGACAAAAGATGTCATGCAAGTTCTTTTCCATAAGCACGTATGACTATATTCGGAATACATGCCTACATTACATTGATGAACTGGAGCTAGTTCTGTGTCACCCTATGTTATAACTGTTGCATGAGGAATCGCATCCGACATATTATCCATCACTGATCCAATGCATACGAGCTTTTTACATATTGATCTTTGCATAGTTACTTTTCCGTTGCTACTGTTACAATCACTACAAAACCAATACTATTACTTTTGCCACTGCTAACGTTACTTCCATATTACTTTGCTACTAAATACTTTGCTGCAGATATTAAGTCTTTCAGGTGCGGTTGAATTGACAACTCAAATGTTAATACTTGAGAATATTCTTTGGCTCCCCTTGTGTCGAATCAATAAATTTGGGTTGAATACTCTACCCTCGAAAACTGTTGTGATCCTCTATACTTGTGGGTTATCACTCAATGCTGGCACCAAATAACAATTATTTAGGTCTAAAACTAATCCTGAAGGTAGATGTAGAGGTAGCATGCCGACGGTGATCACATCGACTTTGGGACCATTTCCCACGCGCAGCATCACCTCGTCCTTAGCCAATCTTCGCTTAATCCATAGCCCCTGTTTCGAGTTGCAAATGTTAGCAACTGAACCAGTATCAAATACCCAAACAGTACTGCGAGCATTAGTAAGGTACATATCAATAACATGTATATCAAATATACCTTTCACTTTGTCATCCTTCTTCTCCGCCAAATACTTGGGGCAGTTCCGCTTCCAGTGACCAGTTTATTTGAAGTAGAAGCACTCAGTTTCAGGCTTAGGTCCAGACTTGGGTTACTTCACTTGAGAAGCAACTAGCTTGCTGTTCTTCTTGAAGTTCCCCTTCTTCCCTTTACCCTTTTTCTTGAAACTGGTGGTCTTGTTGACCATCAACACTTGATGCTCCTTCTTGATTTCTACCTCTGCAGCCTTTAGCATTGCGAAGAGCTCAGGAATCGTCTTATCCATCCCTTGCATATTATAGTTCATCACGAAGCTCTTGTAGCTTGGTGGTAGTGATTGAAGAACTCTGCCAATGACACTATCATCAGGAAGATTAACTCCAGTTGAGTCAAGTGGTTGTGGTACCCAGACATTCTGAGTATATGTTCACTGACAGAACTATTCTCCTCCATCTTGCAGCTGTAGAACTTATTGGAGACTTCATATCTCTCAATCCGGGCATTTGCTTGAAATATTAACTTCAATTCCTGGAACATCTCATATGCTCCATGTCTTCAAAACGTTGTTGAAGTCCTGGTTCTAAGCCGTAAAGCATGGCACACTGAACTATCGAGTAGTCATCAGCTTTGCTTTGCCAGGTGTTCACAACATCTGGCGTTGCTCCTGCAGTGGGTTTGTCACCTAGAGGTGCTTCCAGGACGTAATTCTTCTGTGTAGCAATGAGGATAATCCTCAAGTTACGGACCCAGTCCGTGTAGTTGCTACCATCATCTTTCAACTTAGCTTTCTCTAGGAATGCATTAAAATTCAACGGAACAATAGCACGGGCCATCTATCTACAACAACATAGACATGAAAAATACTTATCAGGTACTAAGTTCATGATAAATTAAAGTTCAATTAATCATATTACTTAGGAACTCCCACTTAGATAAACATCTCTCTAATCATCTAAGTGATCACGTGATCCATATCAACTAAACCATGTCCGATCATCACGTGAGATGGAGTAGTTTTCAATGTGAACATCACTATGTTGATCATATCTACTATATGATTCACGCTCGACCTTTCGGTATCAGTGTTCCGAGGCCATATCTGCATATGCTAGGCTCGTCAAGTTTAACCCGAGTATTCCGCGTGTGCAAAACTGGCTTGCACCCATTGTATGTGAATGTAGATCTTATCACACCCGATCATCATGTGGTGTCTCGGCACGACGAACTGTAGCAACGATGCATACTCAGGGAGAACACTTATACCTTGAAATTTAGTGAGAGACCATTTTATAATGCTACTGCCGAACTAAGCAAAATAAGATGCATAAAGGATAAACATCACATGCAATAAAATATAAGTGATATGATATGGCCATCATCATCTTGTGCCTTCGATCTCCATCTCCAAAGCACTGTCATGATCACCATCGTCACCGGCTTGACACCTTGATCTCCATCGAAGCATCGTCGTCGTCTCGCCAACTATTTCAACTACGACTATCGCTACCGCTTAGTGATAAAGTAAAGCAATTACATGGCGATTGCATTTCATACAATAAAGCGACAACCATTGGCTTCTGCCAGTTGCCGATAACTCTGTTACAAAACATGATCATCTCATACAATAAAATTTAGCATCATGTCTTGACCATATCACATCACAACATGCCTTGCAAAACAAGTTCGAAGTCTTCTACTTTGTTGTTGCAAGTTTTACGTGGCTGCTCCGGGCTGAGCAAGAACCGTTCTTACCAACGCATCAAAGACCACAACGCGGTATAGTGATTGCTTTTTGACCTTCAGAAAAAAAAACCCTATTAATTGAATCTGATTCAACTAAAGTAGGTGAAACTGACACCCACTAGCCACCTGTGTGTGAAGCACGTTGGTAGAACCAGTCTCGCATAAGCGTACGCATAATGTCGGTCTGAGCCGCTTCATCCAATAATACCGCTGAATCGAGAATCAACTAGTGATGGCAAGTAATATGTATATACCCACGCCCACAACTCCTTTGTGTTCTACTCGTGCATATAACATCTACACATAGACCTGACTCGGATGCCATTGTTGGGGAACGCAGTAATTTCAAAAAAATCGTACGCACACGCAAGATCCATCTAGGTGATGCATAGCAACGAGAGAGGAGAGTGTTGTCCACATACCCTCGTAGACCATAAGCGGAAGCGTTATGACAATGCGGTTGATGTAGTCGTACGTCTTCACGATCCGACCGATCCTAGCACCAAAAGTATGGCACCTCCGCGATCTGCACACGTTCAGCTCGGTGATGTCCCACGAACTCTAGATCCATCTGAGTGTCGAGGGAGAGCTTCGTTGGCACGACGGCGTGATGACGGTGATGATGAAGTTACCGATGCAAGGCTTTGCCTAAGAACTACAACGATATGACCAAGGTGGAAATCTGTGGAGGGGGCACCACACACGGCTAAACAATCAACTTGTGTGTCTATGGGGTGCCCCCTCCCCCGTATATAAAGGAGTGGAGGAGGGGAGGGTCGGCCCTCTATGGCACGCCCAAAGGGAGGAGTCCTACTCCCGGTGGGAGTAGGATTCCCCCTTTCCCTTGTTGGAGTAGGAGAGAAGGAAGGGGGAGAGAGGGAGAAGGAAAGGGGGCCGGCTGTAACGCCCCCAATGTCATGCTACAGTAACCCTCTATGATTAAGCTAATCATTTTTTCAAATAGTGCTTAATCATCTTTGATTCAAATCTCATTTGAAATTCCGCTTTGGAAAATTTGCAAGTTAATTGTGAAGTTGCACAAAAGTTGCTGAAAAATAGCGCATCATTTAGTAAAAATTCCATAACAAATGATTGTTAAGGAAAACAACATCACCTCCAAGCTAAGATGGACTATAGCAAATTAAAATAGTGCCAACTCAGCAAATTAATTGGTTTTCCATGTTTTTGCAAATTCCCTCTAATTCAAACGTCTTCCAAACTTTTTTGTGGCTGTGTCAAACATTGAATTGTATTTATGTGGACAATTACCATATTTTACAAAAATCATTTTGGCACCCCAAATATTACAAAACCCTTTCTGTAAAAAAATAGAAATATAAAAAGGGGAAAGAAAAGACCAGGGTGCACTTGGCCCAGCCCACCTAACCCTGTCGTCCCCGATCTCTGTTCACCAGGGGCTGGGTGGACGCGCGCGCGCCGTCCGTGGCCGCTGATGGGCACGGGGTGAACCCTAGCGTCCCTCCCCACTTGCTTCCTCGCCTCCCAGATCCACCCCGCTCTCCCTCGGGCCTCTCCCCCCCATGTTGCCCGACGCTATCGTCGCTGTTCTTCTCGCACCACCACGGCGACCGTCGACCCCGAGCTTCACCAACGCCTCCACGAGCTGCGTCGTTCTCCGCTCCTTCGCCTCCGACCATCAGCAGGAGCTGGGAGGCCCCGCTGAGGGCGTTCTTCTCCGCCCCCTTCCGCCTCTGTCACCGACGATCCTTGTCGTCTCCGGCGAACCCTGCAGCTACTAATCCGTCGAGGGCTTTTCTTGGTCGCTCGGTGAGCTCCTGTCTCCCACCATTCCTTCTTCCCATGGCCATATTCGTCCCTAGCTAGTTCGCCGCCGTTGCTGTGCCTCTACTTCTGCCGGCGTGCGCGTGGCCGTGCCGTTGCTGCCCTTCGAGCTCATATGAGCTCGGGATTCATGCTCAACACGTTCATGCGGGCCCGTTGCACCCCTCCCTCGTGCTCAATTGAGCCCCGTAGCGCCGACCCCGTGCTCCGACCGGAGGCGCCTCCGCGTAGCTTGTCGCCGGCGTCATTCCGGTGACCTTTTGGACTTTTGCTGGCGTCCATCTTGATCGCGCGTGCACGTAGACCTCGCCCCGCTCTCTGGATTGCCCGACTCACGCTGTACCACCATTACCATTGCTCACCGGAAGCACCTCGCCGCCGGCGAGCTCGAAGCACTCGCCGCAAGCCATTCCAGCCACTCCGGCCACCACCATTCGGCGCGTGACGCTAAGCCGCGTCGAACGCGCCCAGCCACAACCCCGTAGACCCCTTGTGCGCGAAATCCGCGCCCCTCCCGAGTCGCGCCGCCGCGTTTGGCTCGCCGGAGTCAACTACGGCGCGTCTCCGGCCGGTGTCCGACGTGGCGTCCACGTGGCACCACCTGGGCCACTGACTGGTGGGGGGGGCTTTGACCTGTTGACTTGGGTAAACACTGACGTGGCCGCCCCAGTGCCACTGACATGTGGGCCCCATGCTAATTAAACAGGTTTTATAGATAAATAAAATGTTAATTAGTTTTAATCACTAATTAGTCACTGACTAACGGGGCCCACACCCCTAACTACTACTGTTAGTCAAATTAATCCACTGTTAATCCATAGAGGCTGACATGTGGGTCCTGGTGGCCCCATTGGTCACGTTTGACATGGTCAGTCGCTCTGTTGACTGCTGAGGTCATCAGCACATCATGTTGACGTCTTTTTTTCCATTCTGTTAATATAAATAAATCTAGAAAATGGTTTAATCTTTGAAAAATCATAGAAATTAAACTGTAACTCGGATGAAAATGTTTTCTACATGAAAGTTGCTCAGAAAAATCCAATGAATCCGAATACGCGGTCCGTTCATCTGTCACATGCCCCTAGCATGCTGAACATGGAACATTCCCCCTCCGGTCATCTGTCTGACACAGGTCCAGAACTGGGAAAACATTCCCAGTTGATTTTCCCCCTTCACCTATATCGTGTAGCCATACGTTAGGTCGCACCCTGCACATCATATTGCCATGTTATGCTTTGTGATGCTATGTTTGCTTTATATTTATTGTTTCTTCCCCCTCTTCTCTCCGGTAGACCCCGAGACCGATGTTGCCCCTGTGATCGACTACATCTCCGGCGACCCTTCTTCCTTTTCAGCAGTGCTTCCAGGCAAGCCCCCCTTTGAACATCCTGATATCACCCATTCCTTTCTCTCATGCTTGCATTAGATTTTTCTACTGTAATTGATTGCTCCTATTCTGATGCATAGCCTACTTTTGTAACCTGCTCATTGTACCTTACCTGCTTACCCTAAATTGCTTAGTATAGGTTGGTTAGTGATCCATCAGTGACCCCCACCTTGTCCCAGTTGCCCCACTTTTATGTCCGATGACTCGATCAACGTGATCGACATCCAGGCCCCGACACCGCACATCACCCCCCCTAGTTGTACGACTTCACGGAGTTACTATCGAGTGCCGAGGCTCTGGGATTGCTTTCTCGCAGGGTGTCGAGAAAGGATCTCTGGCTGAGGTTGATAACACTACTACTACTTTACATTATGTTGATTTGTACTCTTCTAAATGCTGCAAGATGCTTGAAGATGCTTGAAGATGCTAGTCTTCGATAGGCTAGGCTTTCCCCTTCTCTTCTGGCATTCTGCAGTTTAGTCCACAGATACAGCCCATTTCGTTTGATACAGATGCATACTTAGTTTAGATCTGATGTAAGACTTGCGAGTACTTTGGATGATTACTCATGGTTGCTTTGTTGCCTCTTTTTCCCCTATACCCGATTGTTGCGACCAGATGACGGATCCCAGGAGCCAGACGACACCACTGATGATTACTACTACCCCGAGGGTGCCTCCTACTACATGACGGCCGCTGACGACCTGGAGTAGTTACGAGGCTCCTAGACAGGAGGCCTTGCCTTTTCGATCGTTGTTGCTTTTGTGCTAGCCTTCTTAAGGCATACTTGTCTAACTTATGTCTGTACTCAGATATTGTTGCTTCCACTGACTCTTGTGTATTTAAGCTGATGTATTCGAGCCCTCGAGGCCCCTGGCTTGTAATATAAAGCTTGTATTAATTTAATTTGTGTCTAGAGTTGTGTTGTGATATCCTCCCGTGAGTCCTTGATCTTGATCGTACACATTTGCGTGTATGATTAGTGTACGATTGAACCAAGGGTGTCACAAGTTGGTATCAGAGCTGACTGCCTGTAGGAATCCCCCTTCCACACTCCTTGGCCGAAGTTGAGTCTAGTTGATGAAAATTGTTTTACTAACTTGGTTGTGCGGCCCATGGGCCCATGTCGCCATTGGGTGGTATTAGGATATTTTATTCCTCGTCTATACACTGGGACTCTGATCTCTCTTCCTTTAGGATTAAACGATTTTGCTAACTCTAACATTAGGATCTCGTAACTACTTCCTCCTAGAGAGCCCCTTATTACAAATGATCGCCTACTGCACCAGAAGATTCCGAAGATACTCTACGATGTTCTCTTGAGACTTTGTGCCTGTCGCTTTTGCAATTCCCTAGCACCGATATATCCTTATGGAAACTACGTACACTTGCCATTCATATAGTCATTCCCTGTTGCTCTTGTTATTTCAAGATGCCCCGAAATACTCTTCGTGACCCCGAGAATCCTTTGAGCTTACTGCCTTGCAGTTCTTTACCACATGAATACCCCTACGGGTAATTCCTTGCACTTATCGAGTATTCGCTCATCCCTAGTTGTTCTTCTGTTTCACAAAATTCTTTGAAATAGTATTCGATCTTCTGAAAATCCTTAGTAGCCTATTGCTCTTGTTCTTCCTTACGTGCTTGCATTTTGGTTAATTCCATATGTCTAGCAATATTCATTAAAATCCTTTGCGATTGTCGTCCTTACCCTGTCGATTCAACATGTGTGCGAATGCACGCAATCATCAGCTGTTCCCTGGGAATTGTGCTTCCAGCTCAAACATCATTCCAGACATGAGCTGGTTCTCGGCAAATCAAAACTTGATTGATTGCCCATCTAATCCTATTCAACATACTCGTACCTAATCATAGCATCTGATTTTGATACACCGATCTGGATATCGTAATTCCTTCGTATTGAAGCTTTGAAATTATCCTAAAATTTCTATAATCTGATGCCTTTAAATTCTTTCTTCTTCTCGTTGAGTATCGTTACTCACAGCAGATCCTTGTGGACCGCCAAATCCTTTGTTGGATTATTATCCGACAGTGTCCTTCACATTCTAAATTCTCGTGAGTTTTCCCCTGATGCATAATGCCTATGGTAAACATTATCCTCTCTTTTTGTGAACCATGCTCTACTTTCGAGCTGGTGTTAAGTAGTATTGAAGTTCATGGTATATGTTCCGAAGATGCCCTAATGGGTTGAACCTATGCCTTTTCTATGTGTGCACCCAGAAACTTCTATGGGTCATACTCTACTGGTGTTATGCCAAACAAAATTTCAACACTACAACTTCATCGAAAGTGAGAAGTGAATGAAAGGTTTTGCATAGGAGAAGTGGGGTCATACTCTACACCCAGAACCTTGAACTTTGTGTTCATGCCCATGGACCTAATGTGGAACTTATCATGGAGGCTTTTGTGATAATAATAATCCCCTTATTATAAGTTCATCTGGTATCTATGTTTGGTCCTTTGCAACCGTGGTTCTGACCATGATTTTTCCCCTTTAATTCCATTTCTCGGACAAGTTAAAGCACTTGTCTTCTACAGATCAATGCATCTCCGTAACCTCTATTTTGATCTTCCTTCGAGTATTACCCTCTGGTATCTCGAGAATATCACGGGACTACATAACTTCTTATGAGTTCTTCCTCAACTATTATTTCTCACCGATTCCAAGTTTCCACGGGTTCTGGGTTATTAGTCACTTGAGAACACCGATAAGTGAATCGATTCCGCACTTTGATTCAATAACTCTAAGTAATTTTCGTTCCTTACGAGTTTAATAATCCTTCAAATCATTCCTAGCCTGGTCAGCTATATCATTATCATACTAAAAAATTAACTGTGTTGCCTGGTCCTTTCTTCCCGAAGCACAATCTTCGACGATGAGCTAAGCTTATGTCGATCTTCCTCGTCATATCATTTCTCCTTGAAAAACAAGCTTGATTTCGAGTTTGTGTCATACCCGTGGTTCCAATAACCTTTCTCTTTATCATTCCTTTGACTTGATGTCGTCGCCAATTGATTACATCTTCATGAAATATCTCGACAAATGTGTCGTGATCATCATCAACAGTCTGAGCTCTTCCAGGATATCAATTGAATTCATGATGAGAAATACCATCCTTACCCCTCGATGATTTGTGTTATCATCGACAACATTCTTGCCTCCCCCAACACGAATTTGTTCATATAAATTTTGGAAATACATCCTTTTTGACATGTCGATGGATTTTTGCTGAAACCATCGGCCACCTCCTCATCTTCCCTGATAAAATTGCTTGAGGTGTTCAAGTAATTCCTGATGGATCCTTTATGTTCCCAAGGTCCGGCCTTTACCTGCTGACCATGTCAATGCTATCCAAAAGTATGGTTGTGTTACTCTGAACATCATTAAGAACATTGGAGGCGCAATGCTAAATGTTTCTTGATCAATTATCCAAACAACGCTCTATGGGTAAACATCATGATTCGCCTTGCCCCATTAATTAAATGGATAAGTACTTGATGTCCTGTCATGTATATCATGCTCTGTTTGTTCTTGGGATGCATATACTCTAATACTTTTGTATGAGCACCTTTTCCTTTCCATTGGTCTGGTTAAACTAATAACCATATTTACCTTTCCATTGTTTTGTTTAACCTTTCTTGTGATCTATATGATCTAAGCAGTAATAGTTCCCTGCTCATGTAAACACCTCGGTGTACAATTTGTTAGTAAGACCTTGTTATTATTGTTGTTGACATTCCGGTAACCACGGATGGACGAGAACTTTGCCTATTGGTGTGCCTCGTTCTACGAGTAGGAAAATAGTTCTCTTCGTCGCTCACCCTTGGTACCAACATTGTTGGCAACATACCTGAAAGTCTATCATCTGACATGCCTTGCTATCGCCCCCTTTCTACTTTTAACCCACATGGTGGGCCCATAACCCACAGTTCCACATGATCGAAACCTGACTCTCATGTATACCCTGTTTCTATAAGTTTTTCCTCACGCTTGGCTTCATATGAAAATCCCGAGCCGCCTTCCGAGAGGTGATCTATTTTGGTATCATACGTGATACTTATTCCCATTGCTCTGAACCCCTTTCACCCTTTGTTTCAGGCAACAAACGATTGTCTACCAGGTTGAAGCTTCTTATTGCACCTCACCTTGCTCTCGATGACTTTCTTGAATTTTAACTCTAAGAGATGCCTCTATGCCACGTTCACTAACATAGTCCCCACGTACCTATCTGGTGTTGAACTTCGTCCTTCCCGAATCTTTCCCCTTACTCCTCCTCTTAAATATCGGGACGAGATTTCTTGTAGTGGAGGAGATTTGTAACACCCCCAATGTCATGCTATAGTAACCCTCTATGATTAAGCTAATCATTTTTTCAAACAGTGTTGAATCATCTTTGATTCGAATCTCATTTGAAATTCCGCTTTAGAATCAAATTCAATTTGCAAGTGAATTTTGAAGTTGCACAAAAGTTGCTGAAAAATAGTCCATCATTTAGTAAAAATTCCATAACAAATGATTGTTAAGGAAAACAACATCACCTCCAAGATAAGATGGACTATAGCAAATTAAAACAGTGCCAACTCAACAAATTAATTGCTTTTCCATGTTTTTGCAAATTCCATCTAATTCAAACCTCTTCCAAACTTTTTTGTGGCTGTGTCAAACATTGCATTGCATTTATGTGGACAATTCCCATATTTTACAAAAATCATTTTGGCACCCCAAATATTACAAAACCCTTTCTGTAAAAAACAGAGATATAAAAAGGGGAAAAGAAAAGGCCAGGCTGCACTGTGCACTTGGCCCAGCTGTAACAGCCTAGTTTTTGGCCCTTTTCTTTTTCTTTTTGATTTATTGGTTTTTGCTCTGTTTTTTTAGAGTGGTTATGTGGCCTTGCCACCTGGGAAATAATCCTCATTCCCCCTCCCAAGTGGCTCATAATTCTCAAAACCTTGCCAAGATCATGTCACTTCACTGCTTGACCAAATCCTAATTTCTTTTTCTCAGGAATATTCATTTTTCTATAAAAGGAATAACCCTATCTGCCCTAGGTTGTGAAGCAACCTATATTTCTATCACTCCCAAAAATCCCAAGTAATTCTCATAATTTATTTGGGTCATATGTTGATCAAATATGCCCAAACTTTCCTTTCCTAGCCTAAGAATAATTCCCCAATAATTATTCTTCATTTCTGTCTAGAGGGGCACTTTGTGAAGGAAGTGCCATTTATCCATCCTTGTTTGCTCCCAAAAATTTTGGTAATTCTTTTATACCCAAATAATTGCCCCATGCAAAAATTCAACTTTATTTGCCTAGCCCATATTCCTCGGTGATTTTTTAAAGTTTCTATCAGACAGAAGGCTTTGTGAAGGAAGTACTAGCTAGGGTTAGCCAAATGAGTTTAAATTTTGCGCACTCCTTCATGTTCTCATATTAGCACACTTCGCCAAATTGCAGCTCCATCCCTTGATCTATGTGAGCACGGGATCAAATCTTTGATTCTGTCAATATTTTCAGGTTGTGAAGCAAGTATATTTTATATTGCTTCATTTTGGCTGAAAATTTACCAGAGCATTCTCATACCCTAATAACTTCTCTCCACCAAATTTGGGTTCAATTAATCAAGAAAATATTCCTCTAGAATTTTTGCAAGTTCCTGGACAGAGGGAATAGCTGTGAAGGAAGTACCATTTTGGTGAATCCATTTGGTGCAAAACATTTACAACACCTTTATCTGGCCAAACCACTATGCCTTGCCAAATTTCATTTCAAGTGGTTACTCTATGTGAGTGAACCATCATGATCTTGATTTTGGACCAATTTTGGGGTTACACAGCAACTATATTAGTTTGTGCTCCATTATACTCCAAAACCTCGAGGATCGTAGTCCTTCCTAAGCTAATCATCCCAGACAACCTCTTTGGTGCCAGTAAAGTTCCTGTCGATCACCAGTGCACGGTCAAATTTACTGCAGTAAACTTCAGACGATGATTACCATTTAATCATAGCACCCAGATCAATCCATGGCCTCATCAATGCTCCAGTTTGGAAGGACTATCAGCTAGACAGCATTTTGGGCGCTGTAGAGCATTGAATGCCCCGGTTCACATGGTGACTACGACGATGGAAAGCCTGTGCGCGCGCTCTGTGCGCAGTGGGCCACGTCCAGCGCATTGTTTCTGCTTCGTCCTCTTCCCTCTTGTCGTCTTAGCGCGCGTGAGCATGTCCCTTGGCTTCACCTCGTCGTCGTCATTCCCCTGGACCCCTCTCCCCCTCCGGCAACTTCCTCACCGACACAAGCCGCCACGCGCCCACGGGCGAATAGTGGCAGTTTGGCTCGGAGCTCGCCGTCTTATTCCTTCCTGTGCTCCGTTGGCCGCCTCTTCCCCGTGAACTCTCCCTCCTGTTCCCTCTCGTCACCTAACCCCGAGCTCATGCACGCGCACACGCGTCCGCGGCGCCGGCCATGCGTCTGCGTCGATGACAGCGCAGCACACCCCTCCCCTACCTATATAAGGCCACCCCATCCCCATTTCTCTTCGCCATTGACCTCACCACTCCCCTCTAGCTCTATCCAGCCACTTGCCCGAGCTCAAGCGCCCCTCTTGCCCCTCCATTGCCGCCGTGGTCGCCTTGGTCCTCCGGCTGAATTAGCCCGAAGCCAAGCCTCCCCCTCCTCTTCTCCACCACCAGCGACCTCCATCACCACCCCGGAGCCACCCCAAAACCTCATCACCTCCTCCGGTGGCCTCTGGCCGCAAGCCCATCACCTCCTGGAGCCACCGTCCGCTATAGCCGCGGCCTTGCTCGACGTCGTCCTTCCCGCGGTGTGTGGACGCTCTAGGCGGGTATGGCTCATTTCCCTAAGCACGCCGATGTGCTGCATGTCTCGGGGGATGGCCGGAGTCGGCCAGGCAAGCGCTAGCGCCGGCGACTTCCCTCTGCTCCACGGGCGAGCACGAGGAGAAGACGAAGACCACGGCCCTTTCCCTCCAGTTGGCGCGTGGACCCCGCGGCCCCACCTGCCAGTGGATCTAGGCCCGGTCCCGCCTTTGCTGACTGGATTAAGTGGAGACGCAAACCCGTGAGTACGTTTTCGCTTTTAGAAAGTGTGTTTTCCCTCTCATCAGCCAAAGTACGTTTTCCTTTCCTGAAAGCGTATTTTCTCTCTGTTTTAGTGAGTAATACGTTTTCCAGAGGAGAAGGCATAGTTACGCAAAGTACGCTTTCTGTTTTCTGTCTAGGCCCAATTTGTGAAGTTTTTCTTTGCAAATAGGTCCCTGGCAGAAAACACTTCACAACCTTTTACTCCCAACTCCAAATGAGGTGATTCCAAAGCCCACTTCTTCATTTCGTTGAGCTCGTTTGGATGAAGTCATTTTCACCATGTTTTGACATTCTGAAAATGACCATTTTTCCCTTGCACTTAATCAGCCCCCTCCGAGAGGGAAAGATTTCCGACGATTCTTTCCGCGAGCTTCTCGCACTTTCTCCCGGTGCTTTCTTCCACCCCAGGAAAGCCACACCCTCCATTTGCATGATTGCAATGCAGTGACATGGTTTAAATTATTTAAAATTATTTAAAATATTGCTTAGCTACTTGTGATTTGTTCATGGCATTTCTCGGAGTATTGTTTTGATCTTGATATTGCCATGATATTGCTTGGAGTTCTAGGACTTATATTTGATGATTATGTGGATGACATGTGCCTTTGGATTCTTAGTGGCTATTATGATTATTTTCAGGATGGTATCTGGTATTATTTTGTAGTATTCCTTTGGATATCATGTTGCCTTTGGATTATTAGTGGCTAGTGTTATTTTAATCATGATGCTAGATGATATTATGTTTTGGAGTATGATGTTGGAGATGATGCTTGCATGTGGATCATAGTTGGATAGTTAGTTCTTGATATTTGAGTAGTGGTCTTATCATTCTTGGATTCATCATGATAGTAGTGTTATGTTGTCCTTGGAGTATTTTGGTAAGACGATATTAAGCTTTGGATTATTTGTTGGATATTGCTATGACTTGGATTATTGGTTGATAGATGATATCGGAGTATCAGTTAATACAATTATATTTTTGGGGTTAAATTCCGTCATTAAGTTGGTCAGGTGCCACCAAACCGGGCTTTTCCAGTGCAACCACATTTGCCTTTATGGGAAGGCCCTAATGCGATGCTATTGTCATAACTCTCGCCGGTGCCTCCAACGAGGGAAGGTTATGCGCGGGCGCTACCCTGATCAGGTAGGATGGCATAAGCCTTGTGTGCCGTTGTTGTGATTGGTACACCTTTGTCCCCGTTTGGGACCGTTTTTGTTTTGCCACTATGGTGGCCGTTGGTGCCTTTGGTAGCCACGGGGCCACCCAGGACTAAACCCAAAAGGGGTGTTTGTCGGAGTGGCTGCGAGAGTGTCATGGCAGTAGATCGGTTTTGTCGAAATGTCGTTGGTCCACCCGAATGGGAGTGCGAGGCCATGGATTCCGTGGTGTGGGTAAAGTGTGCTACCTCTGCAGAGTGTGTTTGTTTAAACTATCGATAGCCGCGTCCTCGGTCATGGGCATGGGTTCATACTAGGTCACACCGTTCGATCAACACTCACATGACGGAATGACTTATAGGTGATTTATATGTTGATATTTTGAGCAGTACAGATTGGCAGGATGTTGATGATAATGTTGGGATGATCTTGAGGATGATCATTCAGTTTGTGATTTGATCACGAGGTGATCATGTGGATGTTTCGTTGGTGATCCATGTATGATCACCGTTTGGTTACGAGGTAACCCGTTGGACCAAGTGTGGTTCTGTTTGTGATCCGTGAGTGATCACCGTTTGGTTTTGATCACGAGGTGATCGAGATGGTATATTGCTTGGCCGGTTAGCCAAGAGAGAGATGGTTATGGAGGTCTGAGATGGTGATTTATCAGTATTGTATTAGTTTCATACCATGCTTAGTAGTTGCTTCATCATGGTAGTTGTTAATTAATTAACCTGATTAATACTATGTTATTGTCTTGCCTTGATGTTTATGGTTGTTGTGAGCTTGAAAGTACATTCAATGTACTGACCTGGCGTGTCATGCCAGATTGTAGGTGATACCATGATTGCTTGATTTCTTGTCAAGGTTGCCGTGTGTGCGAGCTAGATCGTGTCCCGGCCAGAGTCCCTGCGGAGTGGAGTTCACCACCTTCATCATTGTTCTGCTGCTAGAAGTATTCCGCTGCTACGAGTTGTTCTGCTGCTAGCATAGAGCAAGTGTAGTATATCGCAGGCGTAGTGTCGCCGTGCTGATGTGCCTATTTGTAACATCGGACCTTTGTATTATTATTCTTGTAATAAGAGCTGATTTGTTCTATGTCAAGCAGTGTCGTATTCCAGAGACTTCTCCTCGATCTCTGGGCTAGAATACAGGGTGTTCCGGTTTCTATAAGCCGGGGTACCACAACGCTTGCTATCAGAGCAGGTCTGGCTGTAGGATGCCCTAGTCAGTGCGAGCGGTAGAAACCAGTAGTAATCGGTAGTTTAGAGTCCGGCTTGTTATTGCATTTGGTTGCTGCATTTGTTTGTTGCACAGCATGCATATAGCCTTAGTGTTTGTTGCTAACGGTTTATCTGGTGAGTGTAGCTGGCATCGGTTTGGATCCACTACAGCTCAGCCTTTGCATTTCTCCAGTTTTCATTTCTTGCCCGTTCTTTGGTGTTTGGTGTCATTTTCGTCCCAGTGGAGTGATGCCAAGTAATCCCGACATTGTTTGCGGAAATGGTGCTCAGGTATCACACTGATATCCTTCTTTCAGCCCCACCTATCATTTCGGTGATAGACATGCTTCTATCCCGGATCGTCCTTTTTATCTTGTCGTGTTGGCAACCCTTAATGGTCTCAGTCATCATAAAAAGGGCAATGTCAGCAGCCTGTTTTTCCCCGCTATCCTATTTCTTGGACGAGTACGAATATTTTCCGCCCGCTTGATAATAATGTGGCAACGACATTTGTGCCCTGCTACACGGTTACCAAGTACGTCCTCGCCTCTGAGCTAGTCCAGGTTGCTACCTGGCTAAGCTAGCACTTGGTGTAGCGCTGTTTACACCAATTCTTCCATACATTTATTCGTCATCGTGCACACCGTCACAGCATGCTAGATCGTAGAACCGGAGATCCCGCGAGATTTGTGTGCTTAAGTAGGCATGCATATTGTGTGACTAGCCATACTATGTGACTTTGTTTGAGTGTGTAGTGATTGTTGTTGTGTGCTTTTGTTTAGTTGAGTTTTCTTTTGCTCTTTCTTTTTGGGCCCCGGTGTTACATTATTTTCCCCTTATGGAAGTTGCTCCTCAACCGACACCGGACCCGAAGAATCAGCAAGGAGTTCAAATATTTGGAAACTCAACTAAACAGAATGGAATTCTTAGTCGACTGCAGTGAATGGGGAATATCTGAGGCTGATAATCAATTTTGCATTAGTGTGCATTCCTCACAACAGTACTGATAACTCAAGTCTACATCAATACAAAACCCTCACAATAGTAATAATCAAGTCCACGACAAGACAAGTCAGGTGTAAGCTCAACGGTATATTTCCAGTCAAAGGTATGGATCATCTACAAATTTTTGGCTCAGCAATGCATGATACTTGAAATATATTATCATCCGAAATAACATCAAAATGTGATACGCTCAAGGAAGACAGTCAAACAAATTTTCTCATGCAAATAATCAGCCACATAATATTATGGGCGTGTGTGTAGATTCCAGTCTGCATATTAGTATGAAGCTTTGGATGTAAGAAACTCAGTCTTCTTCCACACATTATCGGGAGAAGCTTATGATGCAAGGATTCCCGATTTTCCTCAATACAATGCCTGGACAGATTCCGGTCCGAGATACCCAGTCTTTCACAGCAAGATACCTTAGTAAAAGCTTCTGACAAACGGAAAATGAATCTTTCTCAACAAGCAACCCGAGGAGAAACTTCTCAAGTACGGAAACCCGGCTTCTCCTGCATGATACTCATGTCAAGCTTCGTGTGTAAGCTATCGAGGCTT